>NC_063161.1:27060734-27365408 GCF_023159225.1 Perognathus longimembris pacificus | reverse complement strand
TGTGACAATGAAACACAAGCAGAGTTCAGCTAGGGGGATGCTGGAAAGGCTTTCCTTTCTTCACATATGGCTGGCGTCCTAGCTGGCCTCCCAGTCTTGAATATGAAAGTAAAATCTGGACATGAGAACAGCCATCTTGCAACTGTGGGGTAATAAATATAAAAGTGAAATTCAGAACCTTACAGGAGGGAAAGGACCTGAGTAAATGATAGATATGTTAAATATCTGAATCAAGGCCAATACCTGCAGTGTCAAACTTCCTGTTATGTTCAAAAACATTGATCTCTCTCTATGATATGTACTTCCTTGGGCTTGGAGTTGAGTGCTTTCCTGTCTTATGTGCCTTTCTCTTTTCTCTCTTTAGGCATAGGGCCTATTTAGATTTAGTTTTACAAGGACATTGGGAACTGGAGGACATTTTCTGATAGTCTTCCTGGTGGTTTTTCTCCACAGGTTAAGTAACACTTGAATTGTTCATCCATAAAGAACTTGTGTTCTTAACCATATTGTCTTGATATTTGGAGAACTAGTTTTTAGAATTGTCTGTTTTCCTTTGTTGCCTCGAATAGTTCACATATGAAGGATAATGACATTGTTTTTGAGAATAGCATCTTCTGCATGAAATGACACAAACTGTCCTTCACACTGACCAAACTCTGTGAACCTTTGACTCAGTAGAGGCAAGTCCTTGAGAAATACTTTTGTCCTTAACATCTCCATAATAATTTTATAATAAATAATGTAGAAAAAATTAATAATACCAATAATAATACCAAATTCTCTGCTATAAAGCCAATTTATCTCACATTGTGATGTGTTAACAAAAGAAGAACAAAGAAAAAGACATTTGTTATTCATACACATATGTGCATTTCCTTCTCAAAATAAGGAAGAAATGTAAATGGCAATTGCATTTCACATTGCTGCTGGTATATGACTACTTTATTCCACTACCCATTCTATATTCTCTCAGCCCTTAGGCTTCCTTACCTGTAAGAGTAGTCCAAATCGTCATTCCTGGAAGGTCTGGGCTGTTAATAGTCCTGTGCAAATAGGGTTTTTGTCATTCCCTTATTCACGAAGTGTGATAGTGCTTACTTACCCTAAAGGAGAAGATCCTGTGTCACACAGATACTCTTCCCCTCCAGTGCAGACTAATAGACCAAGACACCCTTCCCCCAGTATTCAGAATCAGTAACCCCAGTCAGCATAGTAACTCCCTTCTTTGCCTATTGATTCAAAGACTGGAAGAGGCCAAAGCGATCAGGTGGTTGTTTGGAAATTAAGTTTCCAGCTTATCAGAATTATTTTTGAGCCTCCTGGTGGATGCATTTCTCCTTTTGGAACTAAAACATCTAAACCAGTATCCATGATAGCAGGAAGCAAATATTTTGTTAATTGATCACTACAAAAATGAGTGGTGAAACCTCATTTCTACCATTTGAATCTTGGACCTGTACATTTAGCATTCACATGGAGTCCCAAATATCTTCAGTAGTTTGCCCTCTTGAGGAGATTTTCATGCATGTCTTATTCCTAAGTTTCCTCATCATCAGTTATTCAATGTTGTTCTTCCAAAGTCTCTAGACTTTGGAAGCTAGCTAGACAAACCACTAGCCATGGACCCTAAATTAGTCCAGTTATTTCTTCTGCAAAGGAAAGTGAATAACCAACTGTACTTCTTGGAATTAAGCTCCCCAGTAGGAGGATTTTCCTCTACCACCACTCTTTAGAGATGTCTCAGAAAGTGTGGTAGCTGTCCACTTTTCACCTTGTTCCTCCATAGTGTAGAACTGGCTATAAATGAGGCATAAATCTTTGCTTCCTCTCTCACCTAAAAGTAGAACATCTTGTGAGGCTTCCAGTGCAATTTGGGAAACAAAAGGCAGTGTAGTGGAAGTGATAAACACTAGCATTGGAAGGTAACACCATTGCTCTAATACTTTCTAATCTTTTGTCCGACTAATTCAAAATGGTGTCTGGTGCTTAATGAACAGTTGTCAAATATACCTTTCGTAACTTAAGGTAGTATCTTTAAAAATGTAAAGGAAGGGGCTGGGGATATAGCCTAGTGGCAAGAGTGCCTGCCTCGGATACACGAGGCCCTAGGTTCGATTCCCCAGCACCACATATACAGAAAACAGCCAGAAGCGGCGCTGTGGCTCGAGAGGCAGAGTGCTAGCCTTGAGCTGGAAGAAGCCAGGGACAGTGCTCAGGCCCTGAGTCCAAGGCCCAGGACTGGCCAAAAAAAAAAAAAAATGTAAAGGAAGAAGGATTTTAATTTTTGGATTATAGTTTCAGTCCATGATTGGTTAATCCCATTGCTATGAATCTGAGGCAAAGCTAATGATCATACTGGGGAGAAATTGGCAGAGTAAATATCTCAAGTCATGGTGAATTAGAAACAGAGAGATGAAGAATGACTTAAAAAAAAGATACAGTTTCCAAGAACACACCTCTAGTGACCTAATTCCTCCAAGTAGGCCATTACTACTAAGTTTCCATTACTTTCCAATAAGGTCCTCAATTTAAGAATCCATCATGAATTAACCTGATGGTTAAGTGAGAACCATCAAGATGTAAGTACCATTCAATGACTGAACCTGCTCTGTAGGGATGTAGCCTCCATACAGAAGTCTTTGGAGGGGAGGACACTTCATATACAAATCATAAAACATACCTATCTGATAGTTGTTACGATAATACAACATATAAGCCAGACGCAGGGTCTCAAAGCTAAATTCCTAGCTATTTGAGGCAGAGAGCCTAAATATAAAAGTTGACAAGATTTCATCTGAACAAATGGCTGGGCTTGGTGGTGCATGCCTGTTATCTCAGCAAAAGTGGAAACACAATGGCTAGTCTAGTCCCTGTAGCAGATACCTCCAGAGACCTAGGAAAGCACAAGTAGTAGTATCATAGCATAAAATAAAACCCTTTCCTCAAAAAGAACCAAATGTAAAAAGGGGTAAGAGCTATGTCTAAGTGGTACAGTGTCTTCCTAGCAAACATCCAGCTCAGAGTTCAATTCCCAGTAACTCCTAATATTAAAAATAACACGTCTATTTCACTTCTCACTAGAGTCTTTATTTTCTGGATTCCTACATTTTAAAATGTTTTATAGTATGTTGTTGTAATGTTTGCTGCCAGGAAAAGACAAGGTGATAAGGCCGAGACTGTCACATCATGATAAAAAGCACACAGCATGGGGAACCATGTGTGATGAATGAACAAGAACAGACTGATTCTCCACTGGCCAGGGAGAAGTTTGAGACTTAGAGAGACTGATTAGATTAGCTATGAAGAATGAGACTTACAGGAGGAAGGAACAGACACTTCCAATGCTGTGACTCAGCCAAGGGCTATGAAAACTGGAAGGACTCATGCTTAGAAGGTCACTAGGCCATCAAATCTAATTGTAGCAGGCCTTGAATCAGAATTTGGATCCAGTCCCATTAAGGGAATGGTTAAAAAAAATGCCAGTTCAAATCACACTGTTCAAGCCATTGTTGTGAATGTACTCAGATTGACCTGGGTTTCTCCTATTGCCACCACCAAGTAATACCTCCCATGATATTCCACAGACCACTGGTGCTTCAAGTATAGAGCAAAATACATAGTAGAGAAAACAAGTAGAAACAACCAGTATTGAACATGATACCATTTTATAACTGATTCACTTCAGACTTATTGTTTTCTTGATTTCTTCTATAGATGGTCTTATTTATTAATTCATTATTGAGCCCATAAAGAATGAAGATTTGAAATCTTATACAAATGCACAGAAATTACACAATAGAAATGGAGGAGGAATTTATGAGCAGGAAAACATAAAGGCTGATGAAAAATTGAGACAAAAGTAGAAAGAAGACTAGGGAATCAGGTGTTTAATTCCTCAGTATTAAGTAAGGACACTTAATGGCTTAATGGGCCATAGATAAAAGTGAAGACTGAACTGGGTCTTCAGAAGTATAGTTTCTTTTTTTTTCGTTGTTCTCATTTCTATCTCTATTATCATCCAGATCATTTTCTCCAAATCATTTAGGAGACCTTGGTCTCAGTTTCCTTTCCCATAAATCAACATGTCATTGCTTAATGAAAAGAACCAAAGTTAAAGATCAGCAATTTCTAGGTCTTCCTCTGCCACTTGACCTTAGAAAATTTATTAAACCTTTTATATCCTAAGCTTTTTCTTCTGTTGAATAAAGGCAGGGTAGATGTTAAGCAATTTAATAAATGTAGTACACTTAGAACTCCCCACTACTATTGAAAATGTTCTACCATTTTAGCTACTTAAAAATAAGACATTGATTTATCATCTTAAGATCTCATATAGTTCAAAATTTATGATTCATTAAGTTAATTCATTTTCATGAAATATTAATAAGCATTACTACTTTATCAATGCTTTCTAGAAGAATTTATCTTTGAATCTCACAATCCTCTGCATAAGCACTAGAAAACCCACTATAGTAAGTGCAAATGGACTCCATAACTGACTACAGAAGTTGGTAAATCTTTAGAAAAGAATGGGTTCCATGAGATATGAAAATGTCAAGCAACTTATGATAATCACTTAAAGTGAAATACTAGTGTCAAGGAAATAACATAAGCTCTCTCTAGAACTTGCTCAGTTTTGCATTCTGTTTTGTAACACAATAGTTATCTTAAGAAATGAGCTAGAGCCCAGTGCTGAGCTTCACACTTGTAATTGTAACTACTTGGGAGGTTGAATAGGAGGATCACAGTTCAAAACCAGCCAAGGTAGGAAAGTCCATGAAACTCTTATCTCTACATAAGTAAAAGCAGAACAAACAAGCAAAAACAAAACAAAACAACCAGCCAGAAGTAAAGCTGAGGCTCAAGTATTAGAGCTCTAGCTTTGAGCAAAAAAGCTCAGAGAAAGCATCCATGTTCTGAGTTTATGCCTCTGGGACTCTCTCTCTCTCTCTCTCTCTCTCTCTCTCTCTCTCTCTCTCTCACACACACACACACGGACACACACACACAAGATTTTTAAAAAGAAAAGAAAGAAAAAAAGACTGGCAAACTATCTTGCATCAAGAAAGTATGACAAAAGGAGGACAATTTTGAAGTGAAATTCATTGAGGCTTAGAGGAAGAAAAGCAAGAAAGATACTTTTTATAGCTGAAACGTGTGTGTGTGTGTGTGTGTGTGTGTGTGTGTGTGTTTGTGCACCAAGTACTGGAGCAGAATAGGTTACTTTGCAAATAATAATCATGATAGCTTGCTGGTGGCTCCCTAAAAGATAGAAGAATCGAAGATAGGAAAAAGACAGAAAACATTATCTACTAAAGTCCCCAGAAATCCTCATAACTAGATCAGAAATTTGACTACATTTTCTCATTTAAGCCTTCAATATCCCAAAAGGCAGTCCACTTTTTTCTAATTTACCAGGAAAGAAACAAAATTCCCAGAACTACAAGGAGCCATTGAACCCTCCCTCAATGGTTGCTAGGTGAGCAGATCTATTGACTACCCAACTTACACTCTCCTCACCTCTGCCAGGTTGAGAGAACTTTTCCCTTGGGAAGCCAGCTGCAAACACATTTCAGCAGTGCATGGTTGCTATTTATCACCACCAGAGTAGCTGCCATCTTCATGATTGGGATATGAAGCATTTCAGCTGACCGTGTGCAGGGAGGCGTGTACAGCTGTTCTTTTATCTCTGGTATCTCCTCAGGGTGCCAAGGTTGAGAGGCTGTATCATCAAAACAGTGGGAAGCGGAATATCTGTGGATGGCATCTTTCCTGCAGGGCGAGGAGAGATGACTGATATAAAAATGCCTCAGACACTGATAATCCTTTTATAAATCCTAGTGAGTTCCCAATTACACACAAACACACACATACACACTATTTTAATATGTGAATGTATGTACACATTGTTCTATGACTCTTTATGACCACACTTAGTGATTGCAAGAGTAAACTATAAGGGTCTTAAGTGTTAGAGGAACAGACACAAACACAAAGCCAGGTCTCTTATTTTGGATTACAATCCCAACACTCTATTTTAGTATAATTTGCTAGTTGCACCAGGGGATTGCAAGGCTTACTTCCTATTTGAATTTAAGATCTTTTACTCTTTCAGAGGAAAGCTTCCATAAACAAAATATAATGGCACAATAATAAGATTTCCTGGCTAAATCAACCATCTCTGCACACGGTCATATTCCCCTCCCCTTGCTTCCTGTGCTATCCTCAGTGAATTTCAACAGGAACAGTAGGTGGTTGGAAGGGTATAGAAATTCCAAAAGGCTGGATAGCATATAAGAATAAGCCCTTATGAATAGGGAAATTTTTGTTTTGAAAAAGACTACGTTTTTAGAAGAGGGTCCAGGGTGAATAAGGGTGACCCTGTTACGTAGAAACAGATCTAGAACTTGGAATAGCCTCTCCTTCTTTTTTGAAAAAGTTTCTTTTGTCTTTCAAAATTTGAGATCCTACAAAAATCCCCAGCTGTTGAACAAAAAGCAGTATGGTATTCTGAGTAGGTAGGAGATTCTGAGGATATTTGCTCCTTGACGCTTCTATGCTTCTTATTCATTCTTTGGGGGTGTGTGGGGGGGAAACGGCACAAGTATTCATTGAACTTGGAATTAATATGCACTAGGAGTTTGGTGTAAGACATAATTTCTCTCTACTTTGCACAGCCAAAAAAAGATGAGAAGATATGCCAAAATAGGAAAATCCTTTATTTTGTTCCCGATGAATCAATACAAGGGATTTGGGTACAATAATTATGTCATCTTTATTTTTCTTACATGGACATCAAAAGCAGGGGCTGGTGGTCTCAGTAGTTGAATACTTGCCTGGTAAGCATGAGGCTCCTGAGTGCAACCCCCAATAGCATTGAACTACTAATAAAGAAAAAAAGTACAGGAGTATAGAACAGAAAACATTTATGATGACGATTCTGAACTCATACCAACACTGAAACATCACTTGCTCTCAAATTACTTCTCTTAATCAGCTTGGGAAATGACATAACCATATTTAATTCCTCAGAGAAAAAATGTGCAGTTTCAGCCATCTGCTAAATTAAGCAGCAGTGATTATAATGAACATTTACAACAGACCTGTTAGAAAAGGGGACAATAACTCTATGCATAAAACAAAAATCTCTAGGAGGCAGTGACAAATTTGAAAATGAAGATAAAATGAGAACAGATTTTTTTTTTTAGTGTTTGCAAATTGTAGGAATGGTGAAGGTCAAAGTTCAAACAACATTTTTTTTTATTGCTTTGGTCCTTTTTAGGAAGAACTGCCATCAAATTTTAGCAAACTGTCAGTTGGCTGAATTTTGTTTTTGAAGTATATCTTAAAGAGTTCAGGTTCTCTTTTTCAATCCTGGAAGGGAGCAATATTTTGTTTCTTCTTCCTTTATTGCTTCCCTATTTGAGCAGGTGAGAGAATATTTAACATAGACCCTTAGAGTTATGACTCATACCAAATCAAAAACTAAACAAAAAACACTCTCTTAAATACCAGTAGCTTTATGGAATAGATAATTGTGTAATAGTTTCCTTCTTGCATCTTAGAATGGGATGTCAGTTATAAGATAATTATAATAATGAGGATTAAAATGACCTTGGAGGAACTAAGAATGTGGCTTAGTAGTAGGATGTTTGCTTAGCATGCAGGAAGCCCTTCCTGCATTCAATTCCTCAGTAACACAGAAACAGTAAAAGCCAGAATTAGTGCTTTGACTCAAGTGTAGAATACTTAGCCGTGAGCAAAGGCAGCTCAGGGACAGTGCGCAGGCCCTGAGTTCAAGCCCCAGGACTGGCAAAAAATAAAATAAAAAAGGTGATCTTGGGAATCTTCAATGTTGTCTCTTTCCAGTCACCAAATACAGAGCATATTCTCATGATATACGGTTTCATTACTTTTTATTTGCAGGGACTTTTCATCAACAAAATGGAGAAAGAAATTTGTGTTAACATGAAATTCCAAGTTCCCAGAAGAGAAAATGCCTTAGAAGTTCCTTTTCCCATAATGCCAACAAAGCTAAAATGGCAGTGATGATAAGATATCTGAGAAACAACTAATTTGTATTTTAGATTTTAAAATGTATAGATTTAATTATGTGACTGGTCCACTCACAGAATACAAAAGCCCGATAATGGGGTGACCTTTCTCTATGTTCTTATGCACATGGACACACACACTCATATGTTCACACACAACTTCTGTGAAAAGTACTAAGAGTTTTTCAAGTAGCCTAATTGATGTAGTGCCTTCACTTCACTTTACGGCATATGGGATAAAGAAATTTATAATTATTTAAACCATGAACTAGTGTAATGGAATTCAGAGATGCATCGTCAGGGAAAATTGCAATGGAAACCCAAATAGTGTCTTCTGCTTCAGAAAAACACTCATCACTGATTTATTAGAATCAAAAATTTTAAAGATTACACAACATTTAGGCAATTCTGCTTTACTTTGGGACTCCTAAATGATATTCCCTTGCTAGTGGAATCAAAGAAGATTTAACAAAGCTTCCTTTCTCTTCCTTGGATTATAACATATCATTATGCTGTTTGAAGTGTGTTGCAATGGATCATTTCATGTATATTACATGAACTTTGTGATACCCAAAGACTGTGAGAATGTATCTTCTTCTTATTAATCTATCCATTTTTCCACTGATCCATTTTTCTAACTACTTATCCTTTCAACATTTATTTATTAAAATATATTTCCTAAGCCACTATGTTCCAGGAAAACAGAAAGATATAATAGCTCTTTTTCATGTTTCTTATATTACTAGTAGGTGAGATAGACAATTGATGTAGAAAAGACAGAATATTATAAAGAACAGTTGAGTAGCTCTTTTTAACAGACATTAGGTTCAGCAAAATGCCAAAGATTTCAATTTAGTGTGGCTCCTTTTGAGACACATGGCTCCTATCCTTTACTGTAGCTTGAAAGTTAGCCTGTAGTCACAGACCTAAAGTGAACATAGGATGGTCCAGTGTATGTCTTTATGGTAACCGGGAAAGGAAGTGTAAGGACAGGTACCAGATCTAAGACACTAGTAGCAACAAGAGAAAAGTATTTTGTGAAACTCTGGTAGGAACCAAGGCCCTATAAGTGAACATTATTTTGCTTAAAAGCACCAAATTTCTTTCTTAACATTATTAACTCAAACATGATTGTGCTTTTTAAAGGATGGGTGATGGGGATTGTTAGTTGATTTCTGAATAACTAATAAAAAGAAAACTCAAATCCACATCAGTTGGAGAGAAAGAAGTTGGTCCAGTACTGATCTCAAATCTCCTTCACATTTGTAGAAGCAACACCCACTGTTCTTTTTAAAATTTTTCAGAAGCTTGGCTGCTTGTAGGAGTCACAGATTCCTTTCCCTTCCCTGTTCAGTAACTGCAAAGGCAATTGAAAGAGAGCAACAAATTAGTCAGTCAAAAGGTATTTACAAAGTACTGCAGCATTTAGATGGTGAATATGTTCTTCCTACTTCAACTTTCCCAATAGTTGGTCCATGCAGAACTTGCTTTTCAACTTTGAGGCAATATTTGCCCTGTCTGGTAGAAGAACCAGATTCATGGCTGAGTGGATCTTCTAGAAATGAATGCATTCAATGAATCATTTATTTAAACTCTTGGGGACTTAACTGCTGCCTTGACAATAACTTCAGGTTTTGAGTGAATTATAAGGTCTAGGATATTGGCGCCAAGGAATGTATGAGGAGGACAAGCAAAGTAATATGCTTTATAACAGCACCAGGAGACAGAGAGAGCTCTTCAAACTGCTTATGCTTTCATTGTTTATGATAGCTTTGTATCCAAAAATATTCTGGCCATAATATAATAAACAAATTAAAGCATTAGCTAAAATATGAGAATTTAGTTAATTCAGTGCTTTCTAATCAAGAAAGCCGAGTAACCTCTTTTAGTATAACCATTTTAGGGAAAGATATATTTTTAGCTCGGTATATATCTACAAAGCATTATTAAGTATTTTTTAAGCATGTAGGTTATTTTCTGCAAGTGCTAAGAGCAACCAACGTTGTAAAGGAATTACTTTTCTTTAAGAGATTGAAAATTTTATTTAAAATTTTGTGTATTTACTACATGTACAGACTTACTTTACAATGAGAGGGCACAGAGATAAATGTTTAAAGTTATTGTCTTTTTATAAAGATATTTCTTTAATTAAAATTCATAAATTACTTATAAAGCTTTCACAAACTTGTTATTTGAAAATACTAATAAAAGATTATAGTTTCCATATCTGTGATGTGAGACACTGCCATGCACATGGTAATTTTTTACAACAGAGTTAACATACACACAAACATGAAAGATGCTTGAGATATATATGTTTGCGTGTATTTATATACACATATACATATATGCATACATATATGTATATAGAGAGACTAATACATACATGCAAGTGTGTATACATATGTGCATATCTGTGTATATCTCACTACCAAAATTCTCATCAATTTCATACTAATGTATAAAAGTAAGGGTGAGGTCAGCCATAGTGCTAGGGAAAGTTTTGTTCAGATACATTTATGTCCATATGACATTCTTAGAATTGCATCTTATTACATATGGAGTTCTGAGTTCACAACACACAACGAATGGCAGATTGGCCAGCCCACACTTCTCAGAGCACAATCACAGACTTCACACAGCATACTACAGTGTGTATAGGATGAAGTAATGGCAGCCTTCTAAGTGAAACAAACACCATACATCACTGATTCCCAGGTCTACCACCTTACAGAAAAATGTGAAAATATTGATCTAAATCTGCTCCCCTCCTCTCCCCTCCCCTCCCTATCATTTCTTATTGCACAGTGAAATATCCAGCCCCTCAGAACTTTAGAATTTGATTGCATATCTTATTTGTTTAAGTGTAGCTCAGTTGATTATGTCTTCAGTCCTTATTCATCCTGCACAATCCATGGCATCAGATGAGGAAAGCTGAATTTACATCAGTTTGAACCACTTGCAATTATACAAGCCACAAGGACCTGCTCATAGTATATTACAGATCTGTGGCAAAGTAACTTGTTTTATTGAATTTTTTCATCACATCAACTTTAAAGTTTTAGTTTCAAGAGTTAAAATTAGATACATATGGTTCAGAAATTTTGTTATCTATGTGGTGGTAATTAGGACCAGGGGATAGTCAGAGAGGCCCTCTACATTGAGCTATGTACCTAGGCCTTTTTCCTTAATAACTTTTTTTTTTTTGCTCTTTCTATGAGAAAAGACTTAAACACTGATGTTTCTGTGTACGCATCGCTCTACATCTCATAGGCCTATTAGTATGGCTTACCAAGCACTAGTCACAAATGCTTCCCCTCTTTTTGTTCTCCAGTGGCTAGTTATTTAACATGTATGTGATAGACCATGTTCTGAGCAATGAGAAGAGCTTTGTACAAGGCATACATTATTTCTTTTCTAGAGGGCTCAGTAGCTAATTGTGTAACAGATGCACATGTTTAATAAATACCTGTGACTGTAAGAGCTGCTGCAAAATAGGAAGTAAAGCAGCCTGTAAGGAGGTAGGCTAAGATGATTAGGCAAGAATTCCTGGAAAATGATCCTGTCAGCTGAGATCTGAAAAACGAGAAGGAATCTAAAAGCAAATGATAGTTGTTGATCAGAAAGCAGAAGTACCGAGTGAGAGAACTCTGCATTGCTTGCAAGAAAGCCCCTTTGAGGACTGTGGGACTCAGTGGTCAGGCACTCTCTTCCACTATGCAGAAAGGAATAAAAGAAAAGGAAAAGATAAACGATTAAAGAAAATCCGTTTTGCAGAGGTCAGACAGGAGCATCCTACCTTTTTCAATGAGTCTGCAAAGCCAATGAAAACCAGGCTAAGTGAGCCTTAGAATTTATGGTAAATAGACTGGGGTTTATTTTTAGATTTTAAAAAAGTGCAAAGTTCACTAAAATATTTTAGTTATAAGAAATCTTCAAGTATAAAATAGCATCAAATAATATATGAAACCACTATATCATCATTACAAAGTCTATTTTGCATTGACTTCACATTTTTGAAGAAATTGTGGGTTTTATCTCAAACTCAGAGCCTTATTTACTTTGCCTCCTTAGCTTCCTTTTGTCCCAGGTAGCCATGATGATACAATTCAATGATACAATGACACAATCTCTACTGAAGCTCAAAATGTGTATACTCTGTGATTTGTAATTCATCTTTTAGATATCTGTTTAAAAGAATTATCACATGTACATATAACAGACCTTTTCAGGAAATTTAATTCCAGCATTGTTCATTGACATGAAAAAGTGGGACTAATGAAATGGCCCTCCATGGAGGGATAAATAAAGAAACCTCAGTTTAGTCACACAATGAAACACTTTATTCATCAGCTGGAAAAATTTAAAATGCCTTGAAGTTTATAAAAAGATAAAGATAATTGGAAAACTAACATGTGTTTAGCTAAGACTTGCTGCAAAGGAACAGGTAACATATATTTCATTTGTGTAAAATTTAAAAGCATATATAAAACTGTATCTCTTATATATGGAAACAAATTTAGGTCCTAAACACAGAAAAGCACTAAAGAGATCCCAGTAAGCAGACACATAGTAGAAATTGTGCTTACAGCTCTGGATCTGTCTATAGAAATGGAAATGCATCCATCAGGGCTGATCAACTTGGAAAGTATTACAGTAGAATAGTTGAACAATTTTAACTTTGATTGTTGTTCCTACCATCTCTCTGAGGTAGGAGCTAAAACCTGCTGAGAGAAAAGGATTTCCAAGATTAAGAGCAGAGTCTGCAGTAGTTGCTGTGGAGAATTGGAATGAATTTTAGATAAGGAAATCACTTAAGTCTTCTGTCCTAATTTAGTTCCCAGTTAAGGCTGGAGATGTTGAATTTATGGTGGTCTTAATCTCCTTGAACTACACTTGTGTCTCCACCCTATTCCTCTTAGGTTCATCCTCTCATAAAAGTCTCTCTCTTTCCTCCCATAGTCAAACTACTCTCCAGATGTATCACACATGTCAGTCAATACCAAGTGTAGGTCAGCCCCAGGGAGCCCGTATTGTTTTTTTTCAGTCTATATCCAGCATAGTTGGAAGAATTTTATGCAATGCTAAGTTTTGCCTATCACTGGGTGTGCCCTTAAGTCTTCATCGACCTCCACATTTGGTGAGCTTTTCTATAAGTCCTAAAAGGATTGGGTATTTTCAAATTCTCTGTAAATGACAATGTGAGTCTAAAGAGTGACAGCTATCAAAAACAGTTTATTGGTAAGAGAAAGATGGCGCCGAAACAATAGGGAGGCACCCCGACTCGCACCAACTGAATAGCGAGCTGGGAACTCCAACACCCAACACTCCACCAAGAACCCAGCAAAACCAGCATCCAGAAGCAGTGGAGAAACGCAGGAAAACAAAAAGGAGCAAAAAAGAAGAACCGAAAACCTACACGGAGCCGGAGATTAATCGGGGCACCCTCCCCCCACCAGCCGGCCCTGGCCCAAACAGGGTCAGGCTGGGAAAGGGAAACCCGGCGATCGGCAGACAGGTTGCCAGGAGTGCAGAATTCATATAGCGGGAGACCCCACGGACACAAAGCAGGGTGCGGACCAAGACACACCCGGCAGCGACGAGAAGTTCGGGTCCACACCGGATTCGGACAAGGGAACCCAGCGCGGCAGAAAGAGGGAACGGGGGAAGCCACTACGACACTTCGCCAACCCCTGAAGGGCCAACAGCTGCGCGGGACACACACACAAAGCAGCAAAAGTGAGTCCCCCATAATCCCTTCCCCCAACGGGAGACCCAAGCCCGACAAAGAAGCTATATCTCCCTCCCTCCCCCTCCCCACTCCCGTGGGAACAAAGGACCCCCAAATCAGGCGGGAAGCTCCCATCAGGCGCTGGGAAGCCAGTCTAGCAGGGGAAGGGCGGAACAGCCCCAAGCCCCCAAAGGTTCCTGAACTGGCAGAACCGGCCCCGTCCCCTTCCCAACAGGGGCTGGGGGACGGCCGGCAGGGCAAGCCCCACCCGAGGCGCCTGGACCTTGCGGACTCTTACAACTAAAATCACAGGCGCTGGTGGGCAATACCAGCCCAGCAGGGTCACCTGAGCCTGATCTCGTTCCCCCTCCTCGCAGCGGAGGCGAGGTCTGAGAGTGCCAAGCCACACCCGGACAGTCGATCCCACTGGGCCACACACATACTGCCTCCCCCCCCCCAACGGACTCGCGGGAGGGCGCAAGCACAACCCAACAACCCAGGGCTCGCTCTGGGAGGCAGACCCCACTTAAGTGCCTGTTGTAGGGGACTCACAGTGCACAGGAGGGCGGGGCCCCGGCGAAAGCGCCCGCTCTGGTAGGCGTGCCCTGCACTGGTGGGCGGGGCCACAGCGACAGCACCTGCTGACGCAGACACGCCTACACAGAAGGGAGGGAAGATCTACACAGACTTCCAGATGCGCAAATCACAAAGAAACATAACTCAGTTCATCAAAGGACAAGCCAACTCGCCAGCTCCAAAAAGCAGCACGACTGGAGAGGAGATGGAGAATAAAAAAGCAAATGAGGACATGTTAACAGGAATGATCGAAACCGTCAGAAATGAAATCAGAAAACAATTCCAGGAGTTTAGAGCGGAAATCTGGAAGGACACCCAGGAAGCCAAGAAAGAAATGGAAGCAAAACTGGATACAATGCAAGCCTTGTTTAAAGAAATGGAAGCAAAAATGGATACAATGCAAGCCGCCTTTAAAGAAAATCTCCACACCCTGAGAATTGAAATGCATGAAAAAATAGATTTAAAATACAACTCTTTAAAGGAAGAAATTTCCACGATCAGAGCTGATATGACAACCATGAATAGCTCTCTGACATCCATAAACTCCGCAATTGAAACCATAACACAAAGAGTGGACCATATGGAATCCAGAATCTCTCGCCTGGACGATGAAGCAGCTGACAACAACCAGAAAATGACCACACTCCAAGAAAAGGTGAAGCTTCAGGGAAGATTACTCCAGGAACTAATGGACAAAGACAAGAGATATAATCTGCGCATAATTGGAATAGAAGAAGGAGCCGAATATCAGAGCAGAGGGCTTAATCATGTTCTCAATAAAGTTATTGCAGAAAACTTCCCCAATCTCACAGGGGACCCCATCCAGGTAACCGAAGCCTACAGGACACCTGGCAGGCCAGACCCCAGGAAAACCACCCCAAGGCACATAATATTCAAGACTACAGACCTCAAGATTAAAGAGCAAATTCTGAATTCAGCCAAAGCGAAGAAGGAAACTTTTTTCAATGGGAAGAGGATTCGAATAACATCCGACTTATCCACACAAACTTACCAAGCTCGAAGTGAGTGGAAGAACACCATCCAAGTACTTCAGAATAACAATTTACAACCTCGGATCAAATATCCAGCGAAACTGGAGTTCACATTCGAAGGGAGAACCAGATCTTTCCACACCAAAGAGGAGCTAAAGGAGTATGTGAATAAAAAACCAGCCCTACAGCGAATATTAAGAGGGGAAGCCCACCCAACAGAGATCGTAAAAGACACACAGACAGAAGAATCAGAAAGAAACTTCAATAGCCAAAGTCCAGCAGAAACACAAGCTCACTAAAGACAAGAAGAAAAAAAAAAAAAACAACAGGAAAAAACAGCCCAACAAGAAAATGGAAGGAGAAAAAACACCCTTATCCTTGATCTCTTTAAATATAAATGGCTTAAACTCCCCGATCAAGAGGAGCAGACTGGCAGAATGGATCCGCAAGCAAAAAGTTGACATCTGTTGTCTACAAGAGACCCACCTTACAGCAAGGGACAAAAACAGGCTTCGAATGAAAGGATGGAGCAAGATCTACCAAGCAAATGCACCCACCAAAACGGCAGGTGTAGCCATTCGGATCTCAGACAAGCTGGATTTCTCTTTAAAGTCCACTCAAAAAGACAAAGAAGGACACTACATATTGATACAAGGAAAAATCCAGAATCAAGACATCACGGTGATAAATGTATACTCACCGAACAAAAGAGGCCCGACATATGTCAAGCAAATTCTCACAGAATTACAGAGCAAGATAGATGCAAACACAATCATAGTGGGTGACTTTAATACTCCTCTCTCTCCAAGAGACAGATCCAACACCCAGAGGATTAGTAAGGGAGCTGAGGACCTAAATAACACCATTGCCCAAATGGATCTAACAGACCTATATAGAACCTTCCACCCTACAGAGACCCAATACACCTTCTTTTCAGCAGCCCATGGATCATATTCCAAAATAGACCACGTCATAGCCCACACAAAGAACCTCAGCAAATACAAAAGAATTGACATCACCCATGTATTATATCTGATCACAGTGGATTAAAGGTAACCCTCAACAACAAAGGATACCACAGAGCCTATACACACTCTTGGAGGCTAAACCCCACGCTGCTATCCAACACTTGGGCCACAGATCAAATTAAAGATGAAATCAACGAATTCATAAGCCACAATGACAAAGAAAACACATCACAAAGAAACCTATGGGACACAGCTAAGGCAGTACTGAGGGGCAAGATCATTGCACTCAGCACCCACATTAAAAGAATGGAAGCAGAGCAGGTGAATACCCTCACGATGAAACTAAAACAACTGGAGAAACAAGAAATGACAGAATCTAAAACGACTAGGAGGGGAGAGATTACAAAGATTAAAGAAGAGATAAATCTGATTGAAAATAGAAAGACCATTCAACAAATAAATAAGACTAAAAGCTGGTTCTTTGAGAAAATAAACAAAATTGACAGACCCCTTGCAAGACTCACAAAAAAAAGAAGAGAAGAGACTCATATTCGTAAAATCAGGGACTCCACAGGAAAAATTACAACAAATACACACGATATTCAAACAATCATAAGGAGCTATTTCCAAAACCTCTACTCAACAAAAAACAATAATTTTACAGAAATGGATCAATTCTTAGAGAAGTACAAACTGCCCAAACTGAACCAAGAAGAAATAAATCAACTAAATAAACCAATAACTTACGGTGAGATACAGGAGGTAATCAAGAACCTCCCTACTAAGAAAAGCCCAGGCCCAGATGGATTCACCAATGAATTCTACAAAACCTTTAGTGAGGAGCTAATTCCAATACTCCTCAAACTCTTCCGCGAAATAGAAACGGAGGGAAAAATCCCGAACTCATTCTACGAAGCTAATATCATACTCATCCCCAAACCAGGCAAAGATCCAACAAAAAAAGAGAACTACAGACCAATATCACTAATGAACACAGATGCAAAGCTCCTCAATAAAATATTAGCTAACAGGATCCAGAAAGTGATCAAGAATATCATACATCATGACCAAGTAGGCTTCATCCCTCAGTCACAAGGATGGTTCAACATCCGTAAATCAATCAATGTAATTCACCACATAAACAGAACTAAAATCAAGAATCACATTGTTATCTCAGTCGATGCCCAAAAAGCCTTTGACAAAATACAACATCCATACCTATTAAAAGCTTTGGAGAGAACAGGAATAGATGGAACATTCCTCAAAACAATAAAAGCCATATACAACAGACCAACTGCTAATATCATATTAAATGGAGAGAAACTTAAATCATTTCCCCTAAACACAGGAACAAGACAAGGATGCCCACTCTCCCCACTTCTGTTCAACATAGTACTGGAATCCCTAGCCATAGCAATAAGGCAAGAGGAGGACATCAAAGGGATCCACATCGGCAAGGAAGAAATCAAGTTATCCCTATTCGCAGACGACATGATCTTATATCTCAAGGACCCAAAAAACTCAGTACCCAAACTCCTACATCTAATAAACCAATTTGGCAAAGTAGCAGGATACAAAATCAATCCACAAAAGTCAGCAGCTTTTCTGTACACCAGCAATAGACAAACAGAAAAGGAAATTATGGAAACGATTCCATTTACAGTAGCCAAAAAAAGAATAAAGTACCTAGGGATCAACTTAACCAAGGACGTGACGGACCTATTCAATGAAAACTACAAAAATCTAATAAGGGAAATCAAAGAAGACACAAGGAGATGGAAAGACCTCCCATGCTCATGGGTAGGCAGAATCAATATAGTGAAAATGGCCATACTGCCCAAATTGTTATACAAATTCAATGCAATACCTATCAAAATCCCAGCCACATTCTTCACTGAAATAGAGAAACCAATCCATAAATTCATATGGAACAGCAAAAAACCTAGAATAGCCAAAGCAATTCTAGGCAAAAAACATAGTGCAGGAGGTATCACCATACCAGACTTCAAGCTCTACTACAAGGCCATCATAACAAAAACAGCATGGTATTGGTATAAAAACAGATCGGAAGACCAGTGGATTAGAATTGAAGACCCAGAAATAAAACCGCACTCTTACAGCCAACTGATATTCGACAAAGGAGCTAAAGACATACAATGGAATAAACATAGCCTCTTCAACTACTGGTGCTGGGAGAACTGGGCAGCCATATGCAGAAAACTCAAAGTAGACCCAAGCCTATCACCATGCACCAAGATCAACTCAAAATGGATCAAGGACCTCAACATTAGACCTGAATCCTTGAAACTACTGAAGGACAGAGTAGGAAAGACACTAGAACTTATAGGCACAGGAAGGAACTTCCTGAATAGAGTCCCAGGCGCACAACAAATAGGGGAAAGACTCAACAAATGGGACTACTACAAATTAAAAAGTTTCTGCACAGCTAAGGTCATAGCCACCAAAATAGAAAGACAGCCAACGATATGGGAAAGGATATTTACCAGCACAGCAACAGACAAAGGCCTGATATCTGTCATCTACAGAGAACTCAAAAAACTAAGCCCCTCCAAGCCCAATAAACCTATTAGGAAATGGGCAAAAGAGCTAAAGAGAGACTTCACAAGAGAAGATATAAAAATGGCAAAGAAACACATGAGGAAATGCTCAACATCCCTGCTAGTAAAGGAAATGCAAATAAAAACAACCCTGAGATACCACCTCACCCCAGTTAGAATGGCCTATACTCTGAACTCAGGAAACAACAAATGCTGGAGGGGCTGTGGGGAAAGAGGAACCCTTCTCCATTGTTGGTGGGAGTGCAAATTAGTACAGCCACTTTGGAGAACAGTATGGAGGTTTCTCAAAAAGCTCAATATAGACCTACCCTATGACCCAGCCATACCACTCCTAGGCATCTATCCTAAACAGCAAAACCCAAGATATCAAAAGGACATTTGTACTTCCATGTTTATCGCAGCACAATTCACAATAGCCAAAATTTGGAAACAACCCAGATGCCCCTCCACAGATGAATGGATCCAAAAAATATGGTACTTATACACAATGGAATACTACATAGCGATTAGGAATGGTGAAATATTGTTATTCGCAGGGAAATGGTCAGAACTCGAACAAATAATGTTGAGTGAGACAAGCCTAGAACACAGAAAACAAAGGGGCATGATCTCCCTGATATATGACTGTTAACAAAGGGAGATGGAGAGACAGTAGAGACCAAGTCTGTGAACACTGTATATGTGCTTGATACATTGTATACTGCATATGGGTCTACCTGACCTAGACAAGGGATGGGAAAACAGGTTGTAAGATATCACAAGAAATGTACACACTGCCCTACTATGTAACTGCACCCTCTTTGCACAGCACCTTGTAAAAAAAAATTTATGTTCAATTGATAATAAAAAAAAATAAATAAAATAAAAAAAAAATAAATAAAAAAAAAAAAACAAACAAACAAAAAAAACCAGTTTATTGGGTATGTGATAAAAATCTCTTTTACCTTGTTCTACATGCATGGAACCTATGTCTCATGAATTTTTATGTAATATTTATGATAAGAATGATTTGTTACTGTTGTTTAGGCATAGTCTGAACTTGGGAAAAGGCTGAGAATACTGAAGCGTATTCCACAATGGTTTCTGTGGTTTAATTGACTCACATTTGCTTTTCCATGTATTCCAAAGAACCACTATTTTTTTCTTTTTGAATGTGACTTCATCTCCCATCATAAGTGCTTGGACTCTAAGTTCTGGTGTGAAAATTCCTTGGAAACCAAAGAACATTTAGTCATTTAACATGTATGTGATTTCCTTTCTCTTTTTAATTTATGAAGTCCTTTGAGTGAGTAAATTTAAAAAGTGATGTGTTATTTTACATTTTGTTATGTCAGGAGACTTTATTTCATAAGGAAATTTGTAATTCAAACAGTGAGATCTTCTGAGAAACTATTAGCTTCATCTATGCCAAACAAATGAGCCATTTTTATTGGATTTTGATCTGAAGAATACAGGGCAATAGAATGCTTAGTTTTGGAGCAAGAAAAGCTGGATCAAAGTCCAAATCTTGACATTAACAACTATAACCCTAAGTAATTGTCTGTTTTTCTGACCTGTGAAAAGAAGAGTTTTATTAGGTGGCCCTCAAAACACTTTCCAGATCTTAATCTAGTTGTTAGTAGTTGACACAGCTGTTTGGCAGCACCCAAAAAAATGGCCAAACATTGCAAAATCGTGAATTCTTATAGCATACAGTGAGAAATGTACGTGTTTAAAACTGACATTTAAATTAATAGTATCCATTAATTCATCCTGTGTAATTTTCACTCAGTAACAGGAATCAGAAATGTGAGAAACAGGAAAAGGGTGTGATCCTCAAGAGGAAGATGATAAATATACCAGCTGTTCATTAGGGTAGGCATGTTATGTGATCCTGCAGTAATTATCTATGCCCGATCCTCTCATACTAACCTACCTCTTATGAGATATCTTCATGTAACTGTACCACAGCACTTCACATTTCATGTAATTCAGGCCAAACAAAGAATGCTGTTCTTCTTTTTCAAATCTATTCCTCTTAAAATCTGAAGCTGACTATCATTAACCTACTTGCTCAAGTCAGAAACTCAAGTTTTGATTAATTTGAGCTTCTTAACACTTTTGCATTAGCTACAAACAAACGGAAATCAGTTCCCATGGCTCACACTCTAGTCCCAGCTACCATCACAGGTTCTATGTCTCCCTGAAAGAGCCTTCTTCCTGTTCCCATTCTTGACCCATTCCAACCAAACCCACAAAGCAGATAAAAGCAAGGAAAGAATATAAATTCCCAACTTGGGCTTATACTGACTTTCTATGTATCACAAATGAAATCTAAGAGACATGAAAAATTCTTTCCGGGTCTCAAGTTATATCATGACTCTCTACTTCTTGGCTATCAAGCTTGAGTCATGTTGGTTTAAGGTTTTTCTACCTAATAAATTGACCTTTACTCAAGGTGTTCCATTGCTCTAATATGTTCATCTCTCTGATTTCAATCGTGGCTGGTTGCTTATTCTTCAGGTTTTACTTCCTTTGTTTTTGGAGACAGCTTCCTTTCTACCTAAATAGGCTGAACTTCTTTTCTGTTTCATTACTGTATCACAGCACTCACCACATTTTAACTTCTGCATATTTTTATTCTTCATGTGTTAGATATTTCACTAGCCTGACATCTCCATTATAGCTGGGAATAAGTTTGGATCATTAGTATTGAGCAGAATTCATATTGCATAACTCACTATTACTTATGGGAAAAAATCAGCTTAATTGCTACTATTTCCTATATTTTACATCCCAGAAATTGAATAAATGGAAACAAAAGCTATTCTTTAACATTTGTCATGAATGATTTGTCTAAACCAGTTATGAAATTAGGCAAGAATCAGCATAACTCAAGTAAAAATTTGCACAAGTAAAATTTCTATCACATTTCTTTGTTTTTTGAAACGGCACCTATACAGAATATGAAGGGAAAATTCTTAGATTAAATCAGTTCTATTTCTGAAAAATTTTAATGCACTTATTGGTTGGTTAACAATTTTTCATGCAATGAGAAGTAGTTCGACTTTTATATTGTAAATAAAAAATAGCCATAATAATAATGCTCCTAATCAAATTCTCACAGATAAAACTTAAGTAATGTGCTGGTAAATCACTACCAATTTTGCTTTAAAAATTACATATTTTCTTATTTCTATTACATATGTAAATTACATTATGAACCCTATGGTAGTAAGAGATAGAAAGAAAAGATTACAAGTATTTTACATTTATATAGCTATTTGAAATGATTAAATATGTGTGGTATCTACATGAAATTATTTTAGACCTATGGCTATGGATAATTTAAATCTTGTAATAGTAATGCAGTTTTAACTATTTTCCATAGTAGATATATAGTACTTTATTTATATTTTGCTATTATATAATTGTCTCTGTCTTATGCTATTTCTCCTTTCTAGAACAATCATCATTCTCTTATGAGCATCAACTATATTTCTATCATTTTAGCAGTTGAATATTTAATAGGTGACTGATAAAATTTTGGTGATCTGAGGTAAAAGTCTGTGAAATTCCATCTTCAAAATTATCAGCAGGAATTAGGGCTAGAACTGGGAATGTGGCAGTGCTTGCCTAGCATGCATGAAGCCCTGGATTCAATTCCTTAGTGTCACAGACAGAAAAGGCCATAGTGGTATTATGGCTCAAGAGGTAGCATGCTAGGCTTGAGCAAAAGAGGGTCAAGGACAGTGCCTAGGCCCTGAGTTCAAGCCCCAGGACTCACAAGAAAAAAGAAATTAGGGCTAGAGTAATGGTTCAATGGTTAAAGCATCTGCCAAGTAACCAAGCTGAGAAAGTGTGAGGCCCTAAATTCAAGCTCTGGTGTGACAAAAAAAATGGCTGGTTTTAATCCAAGATAATCACCTTATTCTATAAAATGTCTAATTTAAAAAGCAATAAAGGATCATGAAATTTTACTCAATGTTATATGAACGGAAGAATCATCACTTAAAAGTATGACTATAATAAAGATACCTTTAAAGCCATTTGTTGTTTTTCTTTTCTCAGAGTTTCTCTTAATCTAATAGCATATATATCCACCTTTTTCCCCTTCTCTAGACAGTTTTATTATTTCTTTCCATATTTATAATATCGATTGACCAACATCTTTGTTCTAGTATTGACCACCGATAACTGTTATTATTTTTTTTAAGCTTTTGGAGGTCTATAATGACGTTTCACATGGGAAATTTAGCTTTAGTACTGATTAATTTGCAATAGGCAATTTATAGAATTTTTATGAAACTGTAGATATTCATCCATTAGTAGGTCCTGAAATCAGTGCATAAGACAAGTGTTTTTCTAATGAAATAGAGTGGATTTCTGGGCACCAGTGTCTCGAACCTGTAGTCTTAACTACTCAGGGCACTGAGATCTGAGCATCATTGTTTGAAGCCAGCTCAAGCAGAAAAGTTTCTATGAGATTCTTAGCTCCAATAAACAACTCAGAAAAAAAAAAGCCAGAAGTAGTGCTTTAGCTAAAGTGATAGAGCACTAGCTATGAGCACAAAGAGGCTCAGGGACAGTGGTCAGTCCCTGAGTTCAAGCCACAGGACCATATTTTGCAAAAGGTGTGTGTGTGTGTGTGTGTGTGTGTGTGTGTGTGTGTGTGTGTGTAGTATTTTGCAATAAAACCTACTTCTCCCTTTAGCCACATATTATATTTTTCTAACACATTCTCCTTAGTGAGAAAACCTTCTTATTCTATTCTTCCTTTGCTGTGTCCCCTGGCAAACTGTCGAAACTGTCTGTAGTAAATCAGTGCAGCCTTCTGGGATGTGCTTATTTCTCACAGACTCTTAGGAGACCTTGGGATTGGGACAAATTCATTAGAATTATAATTTCAGTGTTTGATTGCATATATCTACCTACTTGCAATCTTAGCTGGACCTTCATCTTTAATGTGTATGAAATGATGTTTCTCAGAATTTCTTTTTGACAACAAAATCTAAAGGAAATTTTTAGTTTCAGAAGGCTGCTCAGGATTGTGCTGCTTTTCTAAGTGTCCCTATGTGAATTCTGGCTTGGTTCTGGATGACTTCAGCGATTGTGTTTGCCTCATACCTTACACTTAGTGTATATTTGAGAGTCAGTCTAGTTTTGAAGTTTATGGGAGTTGGAAACTTGCAGATTTTCCTTCCTAGGCCCTCAGTGGGCCAGCTTTAGGTAGCCAACACAGCCTGTAGCAGCTTACTGAGCTGGTGTGCTATGCATTGTTTATATTCCTTCAGTGCCAGCACCATCTGTGGGGTTACTCTCCTTCTGAATTAGCCTCACTAATCTGTGAGGGTTGTAAAGGCCCTGCAGATCTCAGCTTTCTGAATCATTGGCACCAATATGCTCATACATTGCCCATTTTAATTTGTTCCACACATTTCCAGGTCTTCAATCAACACTCCACATAAACTTCTAAAGCTTGGTGCAAAAATATTCTTATTTTACACAGATATTTAAAGAACATCTCTCTGGTCTCTACATAGGCTTAGAATAGAAGTAGTCATTCTTCTCTCTACCCTCTTAAGCTCTTGAACAAAATGCAACATTGCTCTATAGACATAGGGATTTGTGTCCTCATGTAATTATAATACGGAAACCCAGTAAATTTCTAGGTTATTTCTGTCAGAGAAGCTTGTTATATCAAAATATAATCAGAGGCTTGTCATCATGACTTGGAAAGTAATATCCCATCTATGTATGCTTATTTTTCATTTCAGTAATTTAGACATACAATGTAACAAAATATAAACACATCATATACTTAAAATATATTTTCAAGCCCTGATATCTCCAATAAGCCCACAGGTAGCAATAACCCCAGAATTCCCAGTGGTTAAAGTAGCAAATTTATTACACATAATAAAAGATTGAGGAAACCAAAGGGAAAATTTTTGAAAAGGTGGAGAAGTTGGTGAATCAAATTGCAAAACTTACCTGATAGTTTATCCTCAGCCTCCAATGGAGTTATTTTGATAGAGAAAGCATAGCAAGTGTTTAAAATCATTCAAAAAATTATACCTCATCTCATTGGTGAGGTAGAACTTACACTAGTGATCAAGGGAGCCAAGGGTATAGAACTATTCTAGACTTTATCTCCAGTGTTGTTACATTGGTAGTCTGATATTTGACTGGTACGTTTACCATCGGCATTGGCAAACGTATGTTACAAAAAGAAATTCCAGTGTGGGACTGGAAATGTGGCTTAGTGTTTGAGTGTTTGCCTACCATGCATGAAGCTCTGGGATCCAATTCCTCAATACCACATAAACAGAAAAAGCCAGAAATGGCATTGTGGCTTAAGAGGTAGAGTGCTAGCCTTAAGCAAAAGAATCTCAAGACCCTAGTCCTTGGTTCAAGGCCGAGGACTGGAATGACAAAAAAAAAATCCATTGGGAAAAATCTGTCAGCACCCATTTGCTTGTGCCTGATTTTTTCTTTGCCAAGAAGCGACAAAATTTATTAGGACATATCATGTCCAGAGAGATTGGGTTAAATTGCATTTTCAAGTCTAGAGTTTCTCACTAGAGCCTTTTGGCTATTTCACTGGTGTAAGCTTTTATGACATTGTGGCCATATGCCTCTTCAATAAAAACTGCCAATTTTTAATGCTGCCCTAACTCCTGAATTTGTCAAAAACTGAAAGTGATTGAGGGATTTGAAGTTTGATGTGGTCTTTATTACAGGTCCTACCAGTTTAATAAATATTAACTTGCTTTTTGAGGTCATTATTAGGATATAGTTTTGGTTTTAATCTATATACACAAGTATATAATGCAACCAAACCTGCCTTGAGGGAAAAGTGTTCTTCATCAAAATCATAAAAGGTTTATCTGAATGTAACCAGAACCCACTTGGAACATTTTCTGTTGATTTTGGCCCCACTAAGTCCGATCTGTACATCCAAAGAAAACAATGACAATGCTAAAAATAAATTAAAACATCACATGTATATACTCATATATACTGACTAAACTTCAAAGCATAAATAAATAATGTAGATCTTTATTTAAAACATTTTAGATTATACCTGTGGTTCTCAACTGAGAGCAATTTCATCTTTGCTCCTGGCTCTCCCAGGGGATACTGGGCAACAATTGCAATCATTTCTGGTGGTCATAGTTAGAGGAAGGGTGTTCCCTGTCTTCAGTAGTGAGCACCTGCTGATAAACTTCCTGGATGGATAAGAATGTCCTCACAATAAAGAACCCTCCAAACATGGAAGTCAATAATGCTCAAGTTGCAAACCCTAGGTTGTATGGAAGTGGACTTCACTTGACCTGTATCTCTGCAAAGCGTCTTTAAAGTCCATTTTAATTACTTCTGGTCTTTGTCTTTGGCAGCTGTCATATCTGTTTCCACAATCCTATCTTCAGGCTACCCCACCCTTCCTCTTAAGTGCAAATGCTGTGCTTCCTATTAGTTGGAACAATTCAGCAATGATTTATGTCCCTCCTTGCCTCATTTCTCCCCTACATTCTCCAAAGTAAATTTCCTTAAGATCTACTGTCCATACAGGGTCTGAGGTGCAAGTGATAAGGAATGTCATTGTAAATGGTAAACTTGATTCTGATCTCTAATACACGAGAGAGTTAATTTTAGGATGCATGAGTAATAGCCTTCTTAAATTTAATTTCATCTTTCTTTTTATTCAAGTTTGTTATGCTTTCAGTTTTGTTCTTTATTTTGGTAATTAAAAAGTTGTAACTCAGCAGGTGGATTTCCCAGCTGTCAGAATTCTTGCTAAATATGATTTAGAACAACTTGACTCCAAAGGGACCTGGCAATTAAATTATTGTTTGGGAAGAAAAAAATTGTGCTATGAATGGGTTTCTTTGGAAAGTTTATTTTCTATTCATTAGTATACTTTGAAGTAGACTTGGTAGTTGTTTTTCAACTATATTTCATTACCATTAATTGGCTTCCTACATTTAAAAATCATTTACTTCCACTACTTTAGAAGCTACTAACAGCAGCCCCTAAATCACAATGTTGACAGAACAGCTTTATTTTGTTTCCTGATTACATTGTCTTTGCATGCCCAAATTTAAAAAGGTGATTATGTTCTTGAATTTTGTACTTTAGGTTTTTAGAAGGAGAGATGTATTTTTAATTAGAATTTTAATTCTCTTTTCTTCCTAAATGATTTTCCACATTGTTCCATTAAAAGAGCTACTAGCTCTTAAATACTCTGGGAAAAAGCAAGGAGAATTAAATAAAGGAATGTATACCCCACGATGTAACTATATCTGGAAGCACTTCAAAGATAAATTTTCTTTCTCCTAGATAACTTCATCTGCAACTCAGAGAAATGAAATGCAAATTGTCTACACCAAAACCTCAGATGTCTGAATAGAAACACGAGGCCAACTGGGAGAATGGAGAACTTACTCTTCTTTATCAATGGAGTGTAAATTAGGTAAAGTCATGGTTTTGCTACTGTGTGATCCATGGTCAAATCACATTACTTCATGGAACTGCTGTAAAATGGAGTCAGTAACATCTGTCATGAGTTTCCCAAGTGCTTCATGAGATGGTGGAACAGTTGTTCTCTCAATAAATATTTATTGAAAACCAAGCTGGCTGAGACACTAGCTAGAAAAGGAGATAGTAGTGATCAATAGAATCGTGGGCTTTACTTTTTTCTGGATTTGATATCTAACATTTGCCATTCAAAGTATGGTGTACACACAAATAGCATCTTATAAGTTAATGATTGCCAGCTCATTCCAGTTCCATAGAATAGGAATTGAGGCCTCAAGTTGATTCCTGTGTGTGTGTTAAAGTTTGGCAAACACTAATCTAACAAGTATTGTTGATACTAATTCCATAGTTAGGAAATTGTTGCTCAACTATTTTTCAAAGGCAAAGTACTTGTAAATCCCTGAAAAGGAAGATACACAGTATATTTAAAAATCTTAAAGAAATAAATGAATAGGTTTACATAAATCATAGCATTTCTCTGAAAACTATAGAAACACAAATTGTTATTATTTGTATCATTACATATGTTTATACTGACAGTAGATGATTTTATGAGCAAAGAAAGATAAACATGTTTCTGGAAGAAACTACACGTTGTGGCCCAAAGGTTTTGGGGGTGGGGGGAAAAAGGGAGATGAAAGCACCCTGTTCACCTCAGTTTTATCATGAAACCCTTCTTACGTTGTCCTTGGAAAATAACATTTCATAGTGTTTATTTCTAAACATGAAGGAAAGAAGCTTGTTTCCTTTTGGTAGAAAAATGACATAGACAGAATAAGAACCAGTTTAAGAAATAACAGGGAAGACGATACAAGACGAGAGTCAGAAAGGGAAAGAATAAATGAGAAAGTATCTGTACAGTATCTCTGATGCAGGCCCCAGACATCAAGAAGAAAAATATGATATACTCTAGGAGTTGATGTTCCTGAACAGCCAATATAGCCACAAACTACTGTCAGCAATTTAGCAGGGGCACAATTTCAAGGACAATGTACAAGCCCACAAAAGCTCATACTCAAACGAATTGCAGTAGCCTAAGACAATACTGTGTTGAAATTCTCTCATCAAGGCAAACATCTTCCTTGTTATAATAGTACCATAGAGGAAGAAAATAAAAATCCGCTGAGCCAGGAGCAAAATTTTTCTGTGGAAACCAACAAGAAAAATAAAATTAAAGGACCTCTACAATAAAGTGTTGTCCAAAGATAGTTGTAAGTTTTGTAGAGAGGCACAAAATGTGTATAAAATACTCTTAAGGATGGTTTCCTAAAAGTTAAATAAATAAGTAAAGGTAACTTGTGTTTTATAGAGTAATCAGCTTCAGTTTAAGAACTGAGAAAACTGGGGAATGGACCATACTGTTATTGATTTTTATGCTTACTAGAAAAACACAATTACTGGGAACAAAGCCCAAAATAGTGCACCAACAACATAGGATTAAACTCATACCATACTATACTTGGGCAGCATACTCTGTCATAAAGTGATAAGAGTGTTTAATCACAGGAGAGAACTGAATCCAGTTTGCCTTGTCCTTCAGGGGTATTTATGGTATTATACCACTATAACACCAATCAATTTAATTTAAAAAATTAGGTTAGTAATATGTAGAATTCATGGTGAAGTAAGCAAGCATTCAATCAAATTGAAGTTTTGAAAATGACAGTAGCAACTGAATGAATGTCAGCCCTCCTGATGTTTGGGAAATTATCCAGAGCAAGGGGAGAAATGGTTGAAATTTTTTCAAAAATTGTGAAAATTTCCTAGCTTTCAATTCAGGAATGACCATTCATTAATCAGTCTCAAAGTAGAGACAGTGAAAAAAAAAGCCAGAGAAATATTATAGTGACAGTTTAGGAAATCAGTGAGAAAGAATACAGATTAAAATAGACAGAAAAGGAAAGAAAGATTGTGAAATCAGTATTCCCAAATAGAAATTGGACTTAACATGAGTTTTTGAATAATGTAGTACAGGATTGCCAAACAAATTACTGTCAAGTATTAATAGAAAGTTGTTATTTTACAAGTGTATTCTCAGGGAAGTTTTACTCAATGAATTTTTTAAAGAATGAAAATTGAATAAAGATATACTTAAGCACTAGGAATCTATATAAGGGACAGTCTGAAATGTCAGAAGAATGTATTTTGACAACAAGGAAACCACAAGTAATAGAAGGAACATTGGTATACAAGAGGACTGGTGAGCCTAGAAAACGGTAGAGGATAAGAAAATCTAAAACATCCTTATAGTAAGGATCCTTGACTAGAGAAATTCTTGAATGTGTAATATGAGAAGTATTTATAAAAAGTGACAAGAAATTAACATTATTCAATGAAAATGAATGTACTCAGTTATTATTCAGCATTATTCAGTAATGAAAAATGAATGAACTGCAGCTATTTATTTCAATATGGGTGAAGCTGAACCCATAGTTTCTTTATTTTTATTTTTCTTGTCAAGATGATATACAGAGTGGTCACAGTTACATGTGTAAGGTAGTGAGTACATTTCTTTTTTCTTTTCTTTCTTTCTTTTTTTTTTTGGCCAGTCCTGGGCCTTGGACTCAGGGTCTGAGCACTGTCCTTGGCTTCTTTTTGCTCAAGGCTAGAACTCTACCACTTGAGCCACAGCACCACTTTTGGCAGTTTTCTATATATGTGGTGCTGGGGAATCGAACACAGGGCCTCATGTATATGAGGTAAGCACTCTTACCACTAGGCCATATTCCCAGCCCCGTGAGTACATGTCTTGGCCAAGTTGGTACCCCATTCCTCATTTTTCTCCCACCTTCACTCCTCCCCAGTTCTTCCCTTAGTTTACAACATATTGTCTTGTAAATATTGCTGTTCCATTGGTTTTCCTTTTACCCTTTGTCTCACCATTTAATGTTTTCCTTCCCTTCCCTAATGCAGACATACATATTTAAAATAACCCAGGGTACTAGAACCAAATACAGTGACATCAAGGGCTAAATAAACAGAAGAAAAATAAGTTCACATAGTATGTTAAAAATAACAGCATCAATTTAAACCACTTGTTTCCATATTTTGCAGATCATTTCTCTTAGCGTCATCTTTTGTGATCATACATACATAGCTATTGAGCTATTGTGATCATATAGATTCTGCCATTACCAAGAAAACTACTAACAACAGTTGCTGGCGGAGATGTAGCCAAAGGGAACACTACTACACTGTTGATGGGAGGGTAAACTTGTTCAACCACTCTGGAAAGCAGTATGGAGGTTCCTCAAAAGGCTAAACACAGAGCTCTCCTATGACCCAGCAACCCCACTTTGGGGAATTTACTCCAAGGATCACAAACAAAGCCATAGTAAAGCTTCCAGAAAAACTATGTTCATTCAGCATTATTTACCATACCTAAAATATGGAACCAACCCAGATGCTCCTCAGTAGATGAATGGATCAAGAAATTGTGGTATATATACACAATGTAATTCTATGCTCCTATCAGAAAGAATGACATTGCCCCATTCCTAAGAAAATGGAAAGACTTAGAAAAAAAATCACACTAATTGAAGTGAACCAGACCAAAAAAAACCATAAACTCTATGGTTTCCCTCATCGATCCCATAGATTCTTATTTAAAAAAAAAAAATTACAGTTCTGGGGCTTGGACTCAGGGCCTGAGCACTGTCCTGGCTTCTTTTTGCTCAAGGCTAACACTCTACCCCTTGAGCCACAGTGCCACATCTGGGTTTTTCTCATCTGGCTTTTTCTGTTTATGTGGTGCTGAGGAATTGAACCCAGGGCTTCCTGCATGCAAGGCAAGCACTCCATCACTAAGCCGTATTCCCAGCCCGATCCCATAGATTCTTATACAGGTGTTTTTCAGAAACTTTGGTTGTAAAAAGGATCTGTGATCAACAAAAATAAAAAACAATCTCCTTTTACTGTAGATTGTTTGAAATGCCTGATTTAAGATATAATTAAATGCATCATATCTACTTCTCTCCAATTTCATCAGCCAGCTTATCAATAATCAATAAAAGGAAGTGTGGGTCGTTTTCATCAATTCACTAATTTTAGAATAAAATTTGTTTAGAATAAAAATTGTTTCCTATTGTCTTTGAACATTTCAAAGAGATTAACTTTTGAAATGTATTGTCTCTTGAATGTCAACATCTGACGGGTCCTTTGAAAAATTTAAGGAAATTGATGTAAAACAGTCATGTTCTATAAAATTTGATCTGAGTAGGATTTTAAGAACGTAAATGTTTCTCTGTGGCAAGGAACAGTGTCAAGGTCGCAGATTAATGAAATCTACTCTATAATCTTAATTTTTAAATTATTTTATTTCCTTTAATATGTACTTAATATATACTTTAGTATATACTTAAACTTTTTCTTAGCACTCGTTTAAAGTCAATGTCAAAGAGATAACATTACTAGATTTATGTCATGTAATAATCCCCTGAGGTAAGTATTGATTTGTGTTGGATAAATATTAATATGAAATTAATATTAAGAGAGATTGAATTAAGGGAAGTTAAATAAATTGCTCAAAGTAGCATACTTATTAACTAAAAACAGCAGGCTTCAAACTCAGATAGTTTTTATTCCCAATTGTTGACCCTTTTAAGAATACTGACTTTCCTATTAAGCCACATCTTGTGTTTTAATAAAAATCATAACAGACTAAACATTAAATATCTGTTTTCTATACATATAAACAAATCTTGTCTTGTTTTTTGCAGCTTGCAAGTTTTCATATCTATTTTTATTTTTCTGGTTGTGAGACTTGAACTCAAGGTTTGGACTCTGTCCCCTGAGCCTCTTTATGCTCAAGGCTATTGCTCTACCATTTGAGCCACAGCACCACTTCCAGTTTTCTGGTAGTGAATTGGAAACAAGTATCTCATGGATTTTCCTGTCCAGGCTGGCTTTGAACCATGATCCTCAGATCTCACCCTCCTGAATAGGTAGGATTACAGGCATGAGGTACAGCACCCGGCTTCTTTAAAAAAAAAATGTTATTTTTAAGTGAATGTACAATAGTGTTGCCATTCCAAAAGTGGTTTATGAATACAATGCATCTCGGTCAGTGTTATGTCTGTCATCATTTTCCCACATCCCTCCCAACACGTCCTTCCTTGAAAGTCTTACATAGTTAATTTAATTATAAATATTTTCAATATAACTGATAATCATTGATTTTTAATTATTTTCTGTAAATGTAGCACACTTCAATGAAGTCTTTAATTCATTCTGTGCACCAGAAATGTGAGTTGCTTAGCAGGTGGCATGAAATGTCCAGAGTGAAATTTATTTCTTCATAAAAATTAGGCTTGGAGCTGGATGCCAGTTGCTCATAACTGCAAACCTAGGTATTCAGAAGGCTGAGATCTGAGGATTGCAGCTTCAATGCTAGCCCAGACAGGAAAGCCCGTGTGAGAGTCTTACCTCCAATGAATCATCAGAAAATTAGAAGTGATTCTGTGGAACAAGTGGTGCCGGAGTCAGCCGGCAACAGAAGAAAATCCTGATTGAGGGGGCGAGGATTAAAGAAAAAGAAAGATACAAGACAAGAGACAAAAGACAAAAGACAAAGGATGGGGTTCCGGAGGTCTGCAGTTCAAGAGTGTAGTTCAAGACTGCAGCCCAATTTATTCTTAACTTCCAGCTTATATACAGTTTAGGAACCAGGGAGTGGCATAGGATTAACTAAAGTTTAAGAAAACAGGAAGGCCCTGAAGTTGGTAAATGACAAGAGGCATTAAAACAAGATAAGGTTGAATGGTTTACATAAAACAGACTCTTGTGGCCATAATAAAACATCTCTGGATTAGTGCTGTCCTTCAAGTAAGCCATGTCCTTGAATGTCTTTGAGATAACATAGCCAGAGGTCAGGAGGAACTTTGTTGTCAGCTCCCTAAGCCATGACCTTGCACGCCTTTGAGATAATCATCGCTGTTGGCTCCCTACAAAGTGGTAAAAGCACTAGCCTTGCTTGAGCTGAAGTGCTCAGGGACAGCGCCTAAGCCCAGAGTTCAAGCCCCACGATAGACAAAAAAAAAAAAAAAAAAGAAAAAGAAAAAGAAAATAGGCTTGGTAGAGACTATTTAAACTTCAAGTCAGTGAACTAAATGAAACCTCCAAACAGTTTCATAGGAGATTTATCTAAGACCATCACATACACACACACACACACACACACACACACACACACACACACACACACGAAAAAGGGTCTGCACTGCTATTCTGCCATTAAAGTCAACTTCTCCAGCCATGTTCATTTCATTATTTTTGTTTGGTTTTGGGACTTGAAATTTCTGTTCAATTTTAAATAGATTTTTGTTTTGTTTTGCATTTTTCCTCATTGTTGGGTTTTAATGTTTTTGTGTAATTTGGATAGTAATATTTTTTAGCTATGCAAGTTGCAAATATTTTTTCTTCTTTCTTTCCTTTTTTTTCTTTTTGGCCTTTTTTTTTTCTTTCTGGGGCTTGAACTCAGGGCCTGAGCACTGCCCCTGGCTTCTTTTTGCTCAAGGCTAGCACTCTACCACTTGAGCCACAGAGCCACTTCCTGCTTTTTCTCTTATGTGGCGCTCACTGTACAGTGAGGCAACTAGGAAGGTAATTTCTTCTAAGTTGTCATATTTATTTCCTTTAATAGAATCCAGAATGCTATTTCCATTACTTTCTGGAACTATTAGCATATAGAATAATGATCTCCAGTGTAATCCTCATTAAAAATATCTTAAAGATTGTTTTAACATCTCCTCAAGTAGCTTTTGTCTTTTTACTTTCAATCATCAAGTTCTCCCATATAAATACATACAGAGAGAGGGAGAGGGAGAGGAAGAAAGACAGAGGGGGAGAGAGACAGAGACAGACAGAGCGCTCCTCATACCATACTCTCTTTTTCAACCACACTCTTTTAAATTCCAACAATTATCTTAAGACTGAATGCATAACTTTGAAATGAAAGGAATTTGAATTATTAAGTGGATTAAAAGGTTAATTGCCTAATCTTGGTTTCTTTCCTTACAAGACTATTTTGACCTATACAAGTTTCCGGTTAGGAAACTAGGAATCTTTTGAAATATAATTAATCAGTCTTTATCTTTAAGGTTAACTTCTTTTATATAATAATGTGAGTGTCTTGGCCACAGACATTTTTTACATACTTCTTTTAAGAAAAAGAGTCACCTTGTTGTGCCAAGTCGCGAGACAACCACCAAGAAGGCCACGGAGACTCAGACGTTCCGAAATGCAAAAGCAAGGCAAGGCTTTATTTAAGGGAGCTGCAACTCGAGCCTCATCCTACCCACTGAAACAGCGGAGGTTAGGAGGGAGCCCTGAGCTGCTATTACACAGGGCTTATAAAGGCAAAAACAAAGTTACAGCAATCAGGTGTTCAAGCAAGCAAGATTAGGACACAGGTACAAATCTGATAGGGCTCGAGGCATTCTAGGGGTGGTTAGAGTTAAGCATTCCCAGTAGTTAGAGTTCTTGACCAGCTGGACCCTAATAAGCTTGCCCTGGGTCTGCTCACAGGGCCTGCTTATCTCAGGATCACGTGGTAAAGTGGGGTTTGCGTGGTAAGGTGGCGTCTGACTTCAAAGTCTGGCACTTCATTTCCCCTTTTTTTCTTTGGTACCTTGGGAGCCAATCATGGCTCCATTCTGTCCATTTCAATGGCTTGCATGTCTAGGGGATGATATAGAGATAAGGCATGGGCCAATAGGGCCCAAAGTAGTAACCAAAGGGCCTGTCACCACTTCTCACAAGTACAGTCTCTGTACTTCTGTTTTGCATGCCTCTAGTTTATCCTGCCTCATCATCCCAAAAACAACTCTGGTCCCTCGATTTTAAAGGGGGGCTGATGGGTGAAGATCATCCATCTTCTGTAACTTCTTCAGGCTGACTCAGGGGCGTTGACCTTACCTAGCCAGGAACCTATAACCTTAGTCTACTTTACCAAGGGACTGCACACATCAAACTGGACAGGACTCCTGCTCATCACACTCGGGAAGTTGCTTATTTAGGTTCGGATCCAAGTGATCTAGCATATCCCAGTTGCCTGTGGCCAGATCACATAAGTAAGTCTGGCCACCAGGTTCCTAAGGGGGCTTCCTTAGTTGCTAAAATAAGGGGGTCACCCCACTTTGGAGTTAGCTGCCAAAATAATTGGAAAGGCTGGTGAGGATTAACATCAACATTAGCCCGGGTAGCAAGGAAAGAAGGCAAAAAGAAAATTATAACAATATTCAGTCTAACTTTCTTTTCTTGAGGCGAAGGCGAAGCAGCTGAGTTGGGTGCTTGGAGACCTCCCATGTTCCATCACGGTAGTCGTTGTCCAGGGCAAAGGGGTCAGCTGGCCTGGCATGGAAGTAATGAACCCAAGTGGCGATACCATCTAGGGTCCCTTCCACCATGGTTCTAAGGATTTGGGGTTATGCCTTCGGACGAACACCCAGTCCCCTGGTCTGAAAAAATGGAGGGTAGGGACAGAAGCAGAATCATATAATGCCTTAAGTTGGGGTCACATATTCTTGTGTACAAACTGCAAATAATTGAGTTTACACAAAAATTCAGCATCATCCAAATCAGCAGGCAATTCAGTCTGAAGGCTAGGGATAATGGGCGAGGGGTACCCATACATTATTTCAAAAGTAGTAAAGCCAAGCTTATAGGGAGAATTTCTTCCTCTAAGCAGAGCAAAAGGAAGGAGTGACACCCAATCTGCGCCAGTCTCTAAGGCCAATTTAGTTAAGGTCTCTTTTAGAGTCCGATTCATTCTCTCTATTTGCCCTGAACTCTGGGGTCTATAAGCACAATGCAATTTCCAATCCGTCTCCAGTGCAGCAGCTATTCCCTGACTTACTTTTGAGACTAAGGCCGGTCTGTTGTCCGACCCAGTGGTGGATGGGAAGCCATACCTGGGTAGGATTTCTTCCAGGATCTTCTTAGCCACTACATTCGCAGTCTCATGCTTTGTTGGATAAGCTTCAACCCATCCTGAAAAGGTGTCTACAAAAACTAGCAAATATTTGTATCCAAATTTTCCAGGTTTAATTTCTGTGAAATCTACTTCCCAATACACACCTGGCCTATCCCCACGGAGGCGACCTCCTTTAGTAACTGGTTGATTGGGGGCATTGGTGAGCAGACAGGCCTTACAATTTTTAACAATATTTTCAATAAGTTGGTCTCCTTGTCTAATTTTTACTTTGGAATGTCGGAGCAAGTCCTGCATTCTTCTGGTTCCCATGGGATAGGCTCGGTGGGTTCTCTTAAGGATCCCTTTACCCAGCCCTTGTGGCAAGATAAGTTTCCTTTCACAAGTTTTCTACCAGTCATTGTTTCCTTCTCTGTCTGGGGTTTTGTGGGCCATGGGAATTTTCTTTATCCACTCCAAGTCTTCTTGGGAATACTGGGGCACAGGAGGCAAAGCTCATGGCCCTGGGTCTATTAGAGTCAATACCTCTGTTCATATAGAAGCTTGATCATCTCAGCAAACCCAGGTATCCACAGCCAGAAAAATCCTGCTGTTCCCAGGAACTCTGACTTGTTTGGCTGATTTAGGCATAGGGATTTTCAGCAGAGTCTCTTTACGTGCATCTGACAGCCAACGCTTGCCCTCTCTTAATATGAAGCCCAGATAGGTGACTTCAGGTTTACAATTTGTGCCTTTTAACATTCTAGTTTGTAAAAGCTTTTTCCTGACTGGCTGGGGAACTGATCTCTGATGACCTAAAAAAATTACCTTTGCAGGCCTTTAACAGATCTCAATATACAATCTCAGGTCTACAAGCTTTCTTTCCTGAACAGGTGTATCAGCTTAAAATTCTCACTGCCAGTCAGAGCTTTGAGTAGATGCGAGGGGTTGGAATTTTAAACTATCCTCTCATTGACAAACTTACCCTTACTACACACTATCACAGATGACTGGCAAGTTCCTGCCCAGAACATGGGCATTGGAAAGGCATGCTTATGAACTATTCTTCTAGGAATTCCCGGCTTTGATTACCTTTTGAAAGGCCCAACAGGAGTGACTCTAGGATCTGACACCATCTCTGCCATCCAAGCAGTGGCTTACTGACTCTGGATGCTCCATCACTTTTGTCCCAGGAGGAGTGACTTTCCACTGGACTTGGACTCAGGGCCTGAGCGCTGTCCCCCAGCTCTCCAGCTCAAGACTAGCACCCTACCACTTTGAGCTCCACACAACTCCATTCTCAGCATTCTGCTGGCTGATTAGAGACAAGTCTCTCACAGGGACCTTTCTCTGCTGGGGCTGGCTTCGAACTGCAGATTTCAGATCAGTGAGTCTTACAAGAGGCCACTTTACTCCAATTAAAGGCCAAACAGGGTGGTCCACACAGAAGTAGATTTTAAGCATGTTCTTACCTGTAACTTATTAAGGGCCAGTATTAGATCTTGACAAACATGTAGGAATCACCTGTGCTTCTCTGTGGGCCTGCTGGAAACTTACAAAAAACCTATAAAGAAGCTGGAATGGCAATTAAACATTTTGGTAGCCATAATTCTCCTTTTCTTACTTTGCAATTAGGATAATTTTACTTCCAAATTTCTTATCTAGAAATGTATTCTTGATTTCCAAAGCCTTTTTAACACTAACACAACACTTTAGCTTTTATCTGTATTGGAAAAAGCTCTGAAACGTACAGGCATTCTGAAACCAGGTGCCACCCCTTTGCCTACGGGCTGCTTGTTTCAAAAGAGCCTCTTTTTTTTTTTTCTTCAGTCCCAGTTACCGCATGGCATGAAGACCTTTGAATTTTTTCTTGATGCAAGAATTACAATTAGAAATACTTATCCATTCAGCTTACCAATATATTAGTGAGAAACATTGGCCCATTTTGCCCTTTCTTCCTACATACATAGAGTTTAATGAGAGTTTACTTCTATCCCCATTAGTTTAATATACTTATCCTTTTAAATCCAAATTTCTGACACTTAGCTCCGATTAAGCATTTTTTTAACTATAGTTCCTCTTTAAAACAATGCAATAATCCTTTAAAGCATTTGGTAATGCCCAAACTTGATGACCATTTGAATTTAAACTTAAACTCACTCAATTTTACATCATACTAACAGTCTTGAACATGTTCACACTCACACATTCACACACACATACATATTCAAAAGATCTTAAAGCGCGCAGAATAAGCATCGGCCATACATTTTCCAGTGGCAAGAGGTATCTTACTCCTGCAACACCCAAATTTTATAAAACCTTTAATATATGATTTTAGCATTCTCCAGCCTCATTTTCCAGGGCTTGATAGTCTTGGTAAAACATTTTTAGTCTGCTTAAGAAGGCTGGGTGGAGGTCCCCCCAGAGTTCTTTTTTTGCGGACACTCACACTGATTTTGAGCTGTGGCCTGTACATCTCATGCACGTTTGACACAAAAGAGACTGTTAGACTTACAAACACAGACGACAGCGCTGCATGGTGGGGTCACACCCCACCGCCTGCGGGTGGCTTGGGCTGGCCCCGTGTCTGCCCTTGTCAGTGGCGGCTGCGGGTCAGGACTCGGGGCGGACGCCTCAGTGCCCTGGGTTGCCAGTGCCAGGACTGGTCGGGACCCTGCAGAGCGGAGGGCACAGCTGAAACATTTTAAGAATGCCCAAACCCAAGCTGGAGTGTCCCTGTCAACTAGTTCCCTCCTGGTGTCTATGTAAGGAATCTGGTCTAGATAGCCTAAATGAGGGGCGTCGATTCAAAGCTCCTCTCAGGTGGCCAATTAGCTCTCTCAAGGATGGGCCACTCTGACTTGCACAGGGTGATTTTCCTTCTTACGGGCCACACCTCGGTTCTGAGCTATCTCCTTGACCTCCCTCCAATGAGCTAGGGTCAAATCTAGGGGGCTAGATGGAGGTCCCCAAGATAGAATGTTACCCGTAGCTCTGATCAGATGTTTAGTTCAAAAGGCTACAAAAAAACAAACAAACAATACAACACACAGGCCTGAGAATAAGAAAAGCTATGAGTTGGAGATATCCTAGGTTGGCCCACAAGCCTCCTCCTGCAAGCTAGAAGCAGCAGGAGCCGGCCTAAGTTGGCCCACAACCTCCCGCAAGGGTGCAGGAGGAGTGGACCCAAGTGGACTCAGGTAAGGGTGGAGAGTCTCCTAGGTTGGCCCATAAGCCTCCTCCTGCAAGCTAGAAGCAGCAGGAGCAGACCTAAGTTGGCCCAACCTCCCGCAAGGGTGCAGGAGGAGTGGACCTAAGTGGACTCAGAGTCTGGGGGCAGTCTCTCCGGGATTGCCAAGTAAGCATGTCTGCTTCAACAACCCCTTAAAGAACCCGTTTAAGAAATAAGCAAAAGCAAAACAGACAAACAGACAAATTACAGTCCAAGAGGAATAAACAAATGAACAGCGCTGTTTCCTTACCTTCGGAGCCTAGGGTCTCGGGGGTCTGTAGGGCGATCCTGGATGAGCCCCCAAATGTTGTGCCAAGTCGCAAGGTGACCACCAAGAAGGCCACCGAGACTCAGACGTTCCGAAATGCAAAAGCAAGGCAAGGCTTTTATTTTATTTTTTATTTTTTTATTTTTTTCAAATTTTTATTATCAAACTGTTGCACAGAGAGGTTACAGTTTCATACATTAGGCATTGGATACATTTCTTGTACTGTTTGTTACCTTGTCCCTCATACCCCCCTCCTCCGTCCCCCTTTCCCTTTCCCCCACTGAGGTGTTCAGTTCACTTACACCAAACAGTTTTTGCAAGTATTGCTTTTGTAGTTGTTTGTCTTTTTTTACCCTGTGTCTCTCAATTTTGGTATTCCCTTTCAATTTCCTAGTTCCAATACCAGTATACACGGTTTCCAATATACTCAGATAAGATTACAGAGATAGTGTAGGTACAACCACAGGAAGGTGATACAAGAACATCATCAATAGTAGAAGCTACAGATACACATGGGACGTTGAAAGTAGTTACAACTGTGATATAAAATGGAGTTCATTTCACTTACCATCATCTTATGTGTTCATAAGGGTATAGCTATTGGGCCTTGTGATGCTCTGTTATGACTTGCCTAAACCTGTACTAATTATTCCCAATAAGGGAGACCATAGAGTCCATGTTTCTTTGGGTCTGGCTCGCTTCACTTAGTATAATTTTTTTCCAAGTCCTTCCATTTCCTTCCAAATGGGACAATGTCATTCTTTCTGATAGAGGCATAAAATTCCATTGTGCATATGTACCACATTTTCCTGATCCATTCGTCTACTGAGGGGCAGCTGGGTTGGTTCCAGAATCTCACTATGACAAATTGTGCTGCGATGAACATTGTTGTGCTGGTGGCATTACTGTGATTTTTGTTTGTGTTCTTTTGGATAGATACCCAAAAGTGGGGCTGCTGGGTCATAGGGGAGTTCTATATTTAGCCTTCTGAGGAATCTCCATATTGCTTGCCAGAGTGGCTGAACCAGTTTACATTCCCACCAACAATGAAGTAGGGTTCCCTTTTGGCCACATCCCCTCCAACAATTGTTATTGTTAGTTTTCTTGATATATGACATTCTTACTGGGGTGAGATGGAATCTCAATGTTGTTTTGTTTTGCATTTCTTTTATGGCTAGTAATGTAGAGCATTTTTTCATATGTCTCTTGGCCATTCTCATTTTCTCATCAGAGAAGTCTCTTTGTAAGTCTTTAGCCCACTTGATGAAGGGGCTCTTGGTTCTTTGCAGTTTTGTTTTGGAAGAGGGTAATTTTTTTAGTTCTACATATATTTTAGATATGAGGCCTTTGTCCATTGAATGGCCAGTAAAGATCTTCTCCCAGTCTGTGGGCTTTCTCTTTATCATGAGAGCTATGTCCTTTGCCGTAAAGGAAGGAGTAGGAGAAACACTTGGGCTCCTTGGCGCAGGACGGAACTTCCTTAACAAAGACCCAGAAAGGCTACAAATTTAAGAAAGGTTGGACAAATGGGACTGCATCAAAAGGCAAGGCTTTATTTAAGTGAGCTGCAACTCGAGCCTCGTCCTACTCACCGACACAGCGGAGGTTAGGAGGGAGCCCTGAACTGCGATTACACAGGGCTTATAAAGGCAAAAAGAAAGTTACAGCAATCAGGTGTTCAAGCAAGCAAGATTAGGACACAGGTACAAATCTGATAGGGCTCGATGCATTCTAGGGGTGGTTAGAGTTAAGTATTCCCAGTGGTTAGAGTTCTTGACCAGCTGGGCCCTAATAAGCTTGCCCTGGGTCTGCTCACAGGGCCTGCTTATCTCAGGTTCACGTGGTAAAGTGGGGTCTGACTTGAAAGTCTGGCACTTCAACCTCTGTCTTTTTATGTTGTTATGTCTGTAAAATTATAATTTATAAACTTGGCTTCTATTAACAACAAATACTTTGGAAAAATATTTTGGAAAATGTCATAAACATTTGCAAAAAATTCTGCTTTTTAAAGATAGTTGCAGTTTGGAAATAAGTAAACATCTGATAAATTAGAGATGGTTCAGAAAAATGTTCCATTTTCTAATCATATTGCATACTTATGTTGACAAAATGGCTCTTTAAGGGTGTTAGAAAAAAATACTTCACATGCAAACTCTGACATTACAGGAATATTTGATAAGTCCCAGTGCAATTGTACAAAGTGCTGGTGAAAAACAAATTATTCCCAGCAAACAATTAGCATTTAAACATCTCACATTCAGTTATGTGAATTTCAAAAGTTTTATGTCTTGAATTTCACCAATGATGTATTTGCTTGGATATTTTTATATTGTTATTTATATGATAGAAACAAAGTTATTAGTGAATTTTTTTAGCTTTGACTTATTCTCAATACTTATACATCTACACATTTGGTATCTTTGGTTGATCAGGAATATTTGAAATACATGATTTCATAAAGGCATTAAAACACCACACTGTGGAAGTAACATTTAAACATTTAATCGTGTTTCTACTTCTGTATATTTGTTAGTAGCCTTATAACTATACAGAAGAGCCAGTGAGTTGTCAGAGTTAATTTCTCATTACATAGTTTATTTTTCAATAGTTGAGGTTGTCTTTAGGTAATGAAATTAAAAATTTCCTTTGTTGAAGTCAAGGAAAACTGAAAGAACATGGAATAATATTTTAAAAATGTAACAGGAATAACCAGGGAATAAATAGCAGTTAGAAAAAAATGCTTATATTTCTGAAACAGGAAGTGTACTAGACCAAGGTGGATCCATCTGCAGATGAGGTTGTGATTAAAGTGAAAAGGCAAATAGAGTTGCCTGAGTTGGGCTGGGAACAGCCATTACCTCATGAGAACTTTTAATACTGTTAGTCTCTAAAGACCAATAAACTAACATATGACCTGCCTAACATGAAGCATTGGAGCAAAATGGGTCAATATATCAGAGTAAGTCCAAGGAGAAACTTGAAATAGGAATTTGTTTCCCATTTCCTTGAGCTTTAAGAAAAAAAAAAAGAAACATAAAATATATACAAAAGAGTATATTAAGAGCACAGGCAATGTTTCACATACTCTATTTCTGAATTAGAAATGATATTGATATCCTCAAACCTCAGCATCCAATTTTATTTTTTGAAGTTTCATCTAGGGTCTCTTGTGAACAGAGTCTATTGAGGGCCACTAAGAAAGAATGATAATGTAATGAAAACATAACACTGCCAGTTGCCTTCTTTATCAGGATTACTATCTATTACTCTTTCTACCCTAGCAGAAAAGAGAGAAGTAATATGCATAATAATTTCTTGCTTTCCTATTATGTATCTCTATTTTTTATTTTTTATTTCTCTATAAATTATATCGTACTACATGTGTTTGTCTGCAACATAACCATCGGCTGAAATGTTTTTAAGGTTCATCTATAGAATGCATAAGATTGCTATCCATTACGTCTCTTTTTTTATCCATCCTTTTTCATTGCCTAGCTGTATATAGTTGAATGAACAGATATTCTATTCATATATATGGAAGACCATTCTTGTAAACTTTCTTTTTTTTTTTTCGTTATTGTTGTTCTGACAGTCAACTGATCATAAGGAAATCCTAAAATGTCATGAAGTATTGATGGAAGGAAAGAAGGAGAGCAAAATGATGTGCTGTGGACCTCTTGAACAACTATTTAAGTCTACTTGTTCTTTGATGATCTGCTTTAGCCAAAGACTTTTTCTACTCTTTCCATTTGGTTGTATGTTGATGCTCTGCATGCTCAACCTGTCTTTGTGGATCAGTTAAAAAGAATCAGGTCATCTGTGTTCTGTGGTCAGATATGAAATATTGCCCAGGGTTCAGTAGCAATTCATAGATAAATGTCTACAGGAGAGGGTGTAAATTTGCATTGTGGGTTTCATTGTAGTTCTTTCTTTGGGTTTGCCAAAGACAGTTCAAATGCCTTCCTTTCTCTGGATAGTTTACCTACTATTGGATTTTCAGCATCATAAAATTTAACTAGTAGAACTAATTTTACTGTGGGCAGATCTGCTGCAGAGTCTTTGCCTTCTTTATTAAGCCCACAGTTCTTAGGTTTATAATTACATATTTTAATGACTCAGAGCACAAAACTTCCAATATGACTTTTGCTTTTAAAATAAAAAAAATGCCTACTAAGGATTATGATATTTCCCCCATTGTTAGTTGCATCTTAGTTAACACTTTGTTGGGAGAAAATCCCAGCACTGTCTTTACCACTAAGCCTCATAGGGCGAATAAATTTTGATGGAAACTTACAAAAGAAGCTTCTATATAAGGAGATGGTTATAGAAAAGAGGCTCAGAAATAAGAGTATGGTTCACTATTTCATATAAGCCATGGTTATTGTCAGTGTTATCCAAAAATCATTTTGAAGTGGTCAGTAGAGGAGGGAGACAACACATACTAGAGTAATAGTTCCAAGAACAGCTGTACTAGTGAACCATAATTTGTCCATTAACTTTGTTCTTGTAAAGCTAAACACAGGAAAAGAGACAGACCAGATCATAGAGAAGTTGTTCCCAGATGGGTAAACTTACTTTTAAAAAGTGACTGCAAATGTACAGGTGTGGGCCACAATGGAAGTGGTGGTAAACAGCCCAAATGCCCCCAATTCTTCCTAACATTCCCAGGTGTTACAAAGGTTGACTGCTGAAAACTCACAGCTGAATCCGTACTGTAGCAGGGCCTCTGCCAAGGAGAAAGACTTTGCCAAAGTTTTATACTTCCTCCTAGAGTCAACTGCAATAATGACAGGTCACATTGTGGTGGAAATGCCCCATTACCAATCCCTGCCAACCTCACCCCTCCCCTCAATTTTCTTAACTCTGTAGGATATGCATTGAATTTTAGGATTGCATTCTCTACCATTCCTCTCTTCATTGTCTGATGCTGGAGTGATCCTGCCTATTCATCACCTGTGTTCAGGCTGTTTTGCTCATCTATTGAGTCCTTACCTTCAGCTAGTTTCATTTACAGAATGTTCTCTTGGTCATCTTTTATAAATGTTAGTAAGGTCCTAGATTCTTTATCCTTTTATTGGTTGTGTCTTTTTTTCTCTATTTTTTTAAACTTATAAACCACAGGTTTTGAAAATCCTTTACTAACTCAGACTAACTATGTCTGAATCATCTCTCTTCTTTTCTCAAGAGGGTTGTTGCCTGAGTATTTGTAGTAACTTTTTAATGCATGGTGCAGCACAATACTAGTGGTTGAGGCTGGGTTTAACCCCATTGACTCAGTTTATGGCTGTGTTACCTCTTTCCTGTGGGCTGTGTTTTTCTTTCCCTTTATAAGTTTTTGATTCTGAGTGAATTATACAGTATCTCTTCATGTTTGTTTGTCACATTGCAAAAAACTCACGTTTGTGCTATAGAACTTTCTTACCACTGCAAAATCCAGCACTTTCTATGAAGGGATGAGTGGAGATATGCTTGGGTAAGTTTTTTTCCCCTAAGATATCCAAAGTTTTCGCTCTGCCTTTCAGCAGCATTGGCCTAGTTTCCCAGCCGCCAGTGCACTGTTCAATATGGAAAGACAGTTGTGCATCTATTTCCAGAACCACAGGTTTCCAGTTTTGTCTTTCAGCATCACTAATGCTTTTATTAGTTTTCCTTTCCCCTAGCTGAAGCTCTGGGACCGGTCAAGCCAGATTCTCAACAAGCTTCCAGAATCAGAAAATGCCCTCAGGGAAAAGAAAGATAAAAAAAAATATTTCTCATATGAAAGAGTTTTTCTTATTTTTAGAACTTTAGTTTGTTACTTCTGAAGTTCCTGATCCTTTATCAATACGGCATTTATAATTTATCTGGCCTTGTCCACTTTTGCTGGAAGACTGCTTTTCTGGCTTGACTTACTATGTCCTAAAATAGGACCCTTTTTTCATTAGTTTTTAAATTCCATCTATTACACATAATATTATTATGGCTTGGTAAAATCAGATTATTTCCATGATTTATTCATGTGTTTACCATTTTCTACACTCAGTGCATTTTAAAATCTTAGCTTTTCTTTTTGGATCAATTTTCTCCACGTACATCCCTTAGAAGTTGCTTTTTGTAATATTTAATTAATTAATTTACTTCATTGCTTCAGCTTCTTTAGAAGTTCCTTTAGCATCCATTGGTCATAATATTGTTAGTAAATGTTTGCCTAACATGTCTCTAATTTATCCTAGTTCCTGAAACATGCTCTAATTGGGCATATACTAAAAGTTATTTTTCTCTCTGCACTTTGAAGATTTAATTCAATTCCCTTTCTTCTCCCATTGTTGAGAAATACATTGTTAGCCTTAATGTTAGTTCTTTGTAACTACTGTGTCCTTTATGTGGTGCTTTTCATATTTTCCTTTTGTATTTTTTTTGGTGCTTTTTGGTCTGCCTGAATGGGAATGACTGGAGTGTTTTGTTTTGCTTTATTGTTTTTAGAATTTCGCTTGGGTTATATATGACTACCTGAGCCCAGAAGGGAAGCCTTTGATCAGACTAGGAAATGTCTATAATTATGTTTTCTTCTACTAAACATTATGTCTTATTATATTGTCTCTTATGTCTTGGTTTTATTTCTTCTCCTATTTCTCTCTCTCTCTCTCTCTCTCTCTCTCCTTCTCTCTCCTTAGTGAGCCAATTGTGGCACAATAGGCTTCAGTCATTTTCTAGTGATAGAACTAAACTTTTATTACATTGTCTCAGAATATCCTCTCAATCCTTTAGATTTTTTCCCGTGTTTCCTTGTGTTATTTGAGTTTCCTGTAGTATAGTTTCTTTAGATCTACACATAATCTCACTATTTCAGTGCTTATGAATTTTACTGTTAAATCTATTAAAAAATTTAAATTTGTACTGTTTTTATTAATTGAAATATTCATTTCATCTCTAACCATAAGAGACAAGTCTTATTAATATGCTTCAGAACATTTGGTTAATATCTCTATTTTTTAAAAAAATATCTTGTATTTTCTTCTCAAGCCACACTCAAAATGTCTTCATGTCTTGCAGTCATTTATTCTAACTTCAGAATCGGATTGGCTTCTAATCTGGAATGTCTAAATCCAGTTATGACATTTTGGTTTTTAAGATATTACATTTATTTCCCTACAAACCTGAATGGACAATTTGGAAACACTTTTAATCCTTAATTATATTCATTCTGCATTTTTACTAATATAATCACCTTACACATTATATACACATATGGATTTTATAATCATCAATATTTTTGACTTTGCATTTCTGCATGCACAATTTATTGCTTCTTTCATACTCCTGATGGATAGCTGTTTCTGTTTGATAAGTTACTTGGGCTTTCAAATCATTGGAATCTTTTAGAACATGCAATACTAGACTTAAAGCACGTTTTCTGACAGTGAATTTGACTTTGATTCTGCAAGATACTAAGGGGACTGGAATAATTTGAGAGATCACCTCCAAATTTTCACCTATATTATCCCTTACTCCCTGCCAGGACTATAAGCACTATTTCCCAAATCACATCTATGTGAGGATGGACATTTCTTTTATTGTTCTCTGTGGGACAATTTGATTTCCCTGGTTCATTTGTTGTAATGCCAAGACAGACTAAAGTCAGTTAAAAATAAAACACAAAACTTTTTAGTAGTTATGAAAAATAACAATTATCTTCCCTGTGCCAAGTCAGAGGTGAAGTGGGCTGCCCTCCTTTTTCTCACCATTCTATCTGGAGCACATTACTTTCAAAGGTCCACCTCTAGAGATGGAGTCAGCTTCCCATCCACAGCCTGCTGGCCAGAGCACCATCCCACAGTCCCAAACTGCTAAGGAGGTGTAGACATGCTTCCTCTTCTTTGTGTGACTCAGAAGTGAGACTGTGATGCACATGTAATACTGTCTCCACCACTTCCACTGAGGTGGAAAGCCTTCCAGTTGTTCATTATGACTGGGAAATGTCTGTCCTAACTCAACCTGCAAGAAACAGATTTTCTTGTTTTCAAATGCTCTACTAAGTCAGGCTTGTGGTCTATTAAAGCAAACTTTTTGGCAATGTTGGTTTTACAGTTTTAGGACTTTATGGGTTTGTACTTTGCTGACAATTCTGGTTCTAAGAATTGCCCTTATTTTTTCTGCCAGCTTATTCTTTCTTTCTTTCTTTCTTTCTTTCTTTCTTTCTTTCTTTCTTTCTTTCTTTCTTTCTTTCTTTCTTTCCTTCCTTCCTTCCTTCCTTCCTTCCTTCCTTCCTTCCTTCCTTCCTTCCTTCCTTCCTTCCTCCCCTCTTTACTTCTTTCTGTCTTCTCTTCCATTTCACTTTCCCTCCCTCCCTTCCTTATTTCCTTCTTTCTTTCCCTTCTTCCTCCCTCCCTCCCTCCCTCCCTTCCTTCCTTCCTTCCTTCCTTCCTTCCTTCCTTCCTTCCTTCCTTCCTTCCTTCCTTCCTTCCTTCTTCCTTCCTCCCTTCCTCCCTGCCTCCCTCCCTTCCTCCCTCCCTCCCTCCCTCCCTCCCTCCCTCCCTCCCTTCCTTCCTTCCTTCCTTCCTTTCTTCCTTCCTTCCTTCCTTCCTTCCTTCCTCTTTATTTCTTCTTTCTTTCATCTTTAAGTACTTGTACAAAACAGTTGACGTTTAGCAAAGTAGTTTGTGAGTAGAATGCATCTTGATCAATGTCACTCCTTTCACCATCCTGACCCATCCCTTCCATATCACCAATTCCCTCACTCGTCTTAATTTTGTATGTATACATCATTGAATTCTTGGCTACACTCTTCCTCTCTTCGCCTCTTCATTTTTCCACCCCTTTCTCCTTGACTCCAACCCATCCCTTTCAAGTACCAGCTTCCTGGTGTTTATTCTGTGCTTTTACTTAAAATTCACATTCCATGGTTTTCTTTACTAGGTGGGTTTCCTAAGAAAATTGGTCTGCCCTACTGATTAAATCAGCAATCAACCTCAGTTTCTTTGATGGGTTATTGCAAGCTGTATGCATGGTTTCTCATGTTGAAGAGGAAGTTGGGTGTAAAGGGTCTGAATTATTCAGGTTGTGTGACAATTGCTCCTGATTTCCTAGTAGCACATGTTTCTCCTAAGCCTATATTTTATAAGAAAACACTAAAGTTGCACTCAAAGTTTCTTGAACTCTGCTTTGAAGGGTCTGTATTATCCAGCTTTCATTTAACATGGAACCATACTAGCTCTCACAATGTCTTCTTCAGTTTTGTTTAAGTTAAACTGATATTAAAAAGTAGTGCTAAACATTCTCACAGAGGGCTGTATTAGCTTTGTTTTATTACTATAACAAAATACATGCTGCAAATTCATTGTATAAAGAAAGGGTTATCACCTTTGGAACGTCAAAGATAATTTAGTGGTGCCATCAGCTCTGCTATGGTGCAGTTACAGAAAGGTAACACAGAAAGAAGTTACTACTAGTAGCTGTTGGTGTCAGCGAGTCACATCTCTAGACTGGTAGCACCGAGGTGTAGGGCTCAATCTGTTCTGAGGACCCATCTCCAGCCACCTAAAAATCAAATTGTTGCCTCATTCCCCACTATCCTGCTGAGAAGACTCTTAAGGCACGAGCCCTTCAGGGACAAACTACATCTACACTATGGCACATGTTAAAAAAATATATTGTAAATATTGAGATTAAATTTGGAAATTTTTGTATACATTAAGGATGGAGCAATTGATTGGAGTCCATTTGAATTCTAACTTAGCTTTCATTAAACCATTGTTAGGACAAAGCTCTTTGCATATGTATATTATTATAATGCAAGTATATAACATAGACTTATATTTATATACTTTATATACAAATGTATATCTAAATGTAATATATAGTTATATACATATTTAATAAAATATAATAAATTACATATAACATGTTTATCACATATAAATATATAAAATATATAAATAAATTTTATGTATGTATTTGTATATAAATATAACTATTTATACTTATATTTATATATTTTAATATATTGTTAAATATTGTATGTATAATTACCATTTGGAAAAACTCCGAGCCGCAGTTGTCCTTTCTCTTTTAGTGAACTAATTCCTGGAATTTCATTCTAAGTGAGGAGAGAGAAGGAAGAGTTGCAAAGGGGTAGTAATGACCAACAAGTGTTTTATACTTAAATGGTCTTAATAGAAAACCCCTTGCATAACTAAGTGATGTTCAACAAAACAATTTTGACTATTGAGTATAACTGTATCATCAAAGTACATGTTATGCTTTTGATACTTTTTCTCAAGTTTTCAAATGAACAAATTGGCATTTCTTGTTAGAAATTGTTTTCTGTATTGCTTCTTAACTATTCTACAGTTGCTAAGAGAAGTTGACTTTTCTGGATTTAATTGATTTATGCAGTTTAGTGCAGTCTCAAATTGTCTGATTCCTGTCAGATGAATTAGTATCCTAGCCAGTTATGTTGTAGAGGGTAATTACTGCTATTCAAATATTAACATTCTTGATACTTTCTTGTCCTTTAGATTTGACAGACCGCATTCCCTTGTCTTCCTATTTTCTTTTCATGACTTATGGATAGGACATACTGCAGATTTTAGGTAGCACCTAGCATGCAACTTACTAGAGAATATGCATTAGTGTTTGTGTTGCAAAAGAATCTACTCTGTGATCATTGTGCATGTTTTTCCTTAAAACCAATTTTCAAAATTCATTCACATTGTCAGAAAAGTTTCCAGTCTCCATGATGTAACTCAGAGCAATGACAAAGAAGATTTCCTATTAAAAATATAAACTAGTAAGATAGATCCAGAATTGAGTCACAAGACAAAGGATCTAGAGCTGATCTAAAAATGGATGTTGAAAGCCAGATGCAGTGACTCATGCTAGCCCAAGAGGCTGAGATCTGAGGACTGCAGTTCAAAGCCAGTCCTCTTTCATCTCCAATTAAACAGCAGAAGCTGAAAGTAGAGGTGTGGTTCAGTTGATAGGGTGCCAACCTTGAGAAAAAAAACCCAAGGGAGAAAGACTCTTAGTTCAAGCCCCACCCACTACACACACACACACACACACACACACACACACACACGATCCAAGGAAGATATGTAATTCATAGCTACTCTGAAGGCATATACAAGGTCATTGTGGTTTGAGGCCAGCTTTTAGAAATGATAAAGACCCTATCTCAACAAATAACCAATGCATGATGGTTCATTACTATAATTCCAGCTATTCTGGAGGCAGAGACAGGAAAACCGTGGCACAAAGACCCTTTAAAAGTTAAGATTCTTTTTCTAAATATGAATTGAGACAAAAAGGTTTGGGTTAGGACCTTAAAAAGATTTTCTATTTCTTTTTATTCTCCATGGAAAAGTTCTGAGGATTCTAAAGTTTTTATAGGTGCCGTTTAAAAAATTAGTCTTAATATTTGTTTCTTCATTTACTTTATCAGTTAAATTTCCAAAGCAAAATATTTTATTGACCTATCAAATGCCTAGAAAATCATGTACAAAATTCAAGTAGGCAGTATTTGCATCCTTTGTGAAATCTTGTTAGTAAACTTCATTGACATTATTTTACTGAAAAACTAAGTGATTAAAATCTTTTCAACAATATTTGAGTGTCCTTATAACTTATCTTTTAGCTCCAGGATAAGAAGTTACTGCTTATAACATAATACTTTAGTAGCAATTGACCAAATTTGTAAGTCTTAAAAAAGAAAAAAAACATAACAATACAAATAGAAATGAGTAACTGCCACTCAAAGTAGTTTGCAGCATCTTTTTTCAATTCTTTTCTAAAATGAGTGTTGCTTTGTATTATTTAGATGAGAGAAGTTAAGAGATGGGGGATGGAGATATTCAAATATCTCAAGCTACTAACCTAAAAGTAACATGTGTCCCATTAAAACCAGTTAAAGACCTAGTAAGAGCGCATCTCAGATTTAACTCTCAGCCAGCTTTATCCCAAATCTCTGGTCAAACAGAACAGTAGTTTCTACTGCATTCTTTCAGAAACAAAATGTCTAGGATTTGTACAACCATCTTAATTTGTATAAGACTATAAGGTGATTAATTTTCATGCCAAATATTGAGGCTCATAAATATTTAGCAAGGGAGCCACTTGCTGTTGTGAAAATGCAGAGATTATTTTATTGAGCACTTACTAAACTCGAGCAATATGTGAATGCATGCTTAGTGAATACTCTCTCTCTCTCTCACTCTGTGTGTGTGTGTGTGTGTGTGTGTGTGTGTGTGTGTTTGGTGTTGATCTTGGGGCTTGAACTCAGGGCCAAGGTACTGTCCCTGAGCTTATTTTGCTTAAGGTTAGTGCTCTACCACTCCACTTCGAGATTTTTTTGGTATTTAGGTGGAGATAAGAATTTCTGAAACATTCATGCCCACGCTGGCTTTGAACAGCTATACTCAGATCTCAGCCTCCTGAATATCTAGAATTACAAGCATGAACCACTGGGGGTTGGTAATGAATACTTTTAAAAATAAATATTTTATTACACCCAGCAATAAAAATATATGCTACATAGGAGGTTGATTATGTGTTGTCATTTGTTCCCATTGGAATGAAAGAAACGGAGGAGAAAGGTAAAGGGAGGAAGGAAGGAAGGAAGAAAAGAAAGAGGGAAAAAGGAAAGAAGGAATGAAAACACGGAAGGCTTTTGTGTCTTTTATGTTACAGTTTATATAAATTCCAAGGAGTGTTTTTGTTGTTGTTGTTGTTTTTTAGGAATTAGGAAAGAACTTAGAGGAAGAAAATAGTTTTATCATTCTGTAAGAGGATCATAGAGCATCATTTTAAGTCTTTCTTTGAATTGTATTGGTCTCAAGTTACCCAATGTGCATGAGCGGAAAATGAAGAGGAAGCCTGTCTTTTATTTGGGGGATTGATTATTGCACCATTGGATGTCCAGGGGCAAAAAAACTAAGCAGTAGAAACAAGTTACTATTTGCAAAGTGTTAAAACAACAACCAGATTGTTTCTTTGTCACTTACTGTGCACAGTGTGGGCTGGCACCACTGTGGTGGTTTAGAAATCTCAAATGCTGTCAGGAAAAACAAACCAAGCCCTTCAAACAGAATAAAAGAGTGAAAAGAAAAGCAAGGAAGAAGACTAGTTAACAAAAGAATGATATATTTGTGAACAGACTGGTAGAAGTGGGTTCTGGGAATAGGGAGAAGTCTCAGCAAATTTCATTCTTCTACTTTACTTTCTTTGTTCCACAGTGTAGTATACTTGTTGATTTAATTAGCAATGACTTTTGTTTTGTTTTTTTTGAAGATGGGAAATTTCCTTTAAAACTCAAAAAACACATAGAGTATTTATGAGAATGCTTGGAGTGTTTATATATTATTTATATTTTTGGAAAGAACTGTCTCCTCATGAAGTTTTTAGTGGAATGAAGCTGGATGGACAAAAAGAGAATAAAAGTTAAATTATCTTCTTACACAATACTATTAGGACAAGTTTATCATTCAGTGTGGCTCCTAGGTTTTTCTCTCACTCTGTATGTCTCTGTTTCTCTGTCTCCTTTCTTTCCTTCCCTCTTCTATTAAAAAAAGATTAAATATCTGAGATTATTTTGTAGTTGTATTTTTTTCCGAAGGTCATTGGGCTTGAACTCAGGGCCTAGCCACTCTCTCTGAGCTCTTTCTATACAAGGCTAGTGCTCTACCACGTTGAGCCAAAGGACCACTTATGATTTTGCGTTGGTTAATTGGAGTTAAGAGATTCACAGACTTTCCTGTCTAGGCTGGCTTTGAATTATGATCCTCAGATCTCAGCCTCCTGAGTAGCTAAGACATTAGGTATGAGCTGCCAGTATCTAGCAGTAGTTGTAATTCTAGTTGCTGATATTGTATACTTTTGGAATAAATTAAGTAGTTTAAGTTATTTAAAATATTCTGCTCATAGTGACTGAAAACTAACTTTACCAAAACATGAGTCAATTAGCCAGTTTTACTAGTTCATCTGTGTAACAGAAATAACCAACATGACCAATGTTATGCTCTGTTGTTTGGCTTATTTGTTGGCATTTTTGTTGTTTTGTTTCAGCTTAATAGAAAATGTGAAATATTTAATCCAGTAGATATCAGGTGCTTTTCTTATCACTTTTATGGCAATTTTAGTTTTGCCATAAGAATACCTATTACTCCCAATTAACTTTCCAAATTGCAGTTTGCTTCTAATATTTTATCATGTCATGTCCTTTAACTCAAAACTATAAATGGGAAATAGATTGCTATTATCAAGTCATGTTAAGTGTGGATACTTGTATAGAAATATTTTCAGTAATAGACTTTTATTAAAAAAATTACTTGGGGGGCTGGGGATATGGCCTAGTGGCAAGAGTGCTTGCCTCGTATACATGAAGCTCTGGGTTCGATTCCCCAGGACCACATATATAGAAAATGGCCGGAAGTGGCGCTGTGACTCAAGTGGCAGAGTGCTAGCCTTGAGCAAAAGGAAGCCAGGGACAGTGCTGAGGCCCTGAGTCCAAGGCCCCGGACTGACCAAAAAAAAAAAAAAATTACTTGGAAAGTAGAAGATAACACAGTAAAGAGCTCTTTAGCCACAGGAAGAAATCTGGACTGGAGAAAATAATGTATATATTTGTACACTGTTTAGACATATTGAACGTGTTCATAAAATATGACACAGGAAGGAATGGGAAATATGAAATTAATATTCAAATTAGAGATAAAAATTGACATGCCAGTCCAGATTGGGGAACTACAAGGCTAGGAGTCTAGGCTTAAGGGTATAGCAAAAGTTTACACCTCTGTACATTTTTTCAACTAGTAGGCTAATCAGGTGCTAGGAAAATGAAGCCAGATCATGGGAGGTAAATTTTTCGAATTATTGTATTATTTTAAGGTGAATGAGTATTTCATTATTTTTCATAATTGTTTAAAATTAGGTTATCAATTAGGTTTTGTGTAAGGGATTATGTTCAACAAACTGTTTCCAATCATGCTTTTTTCCCTAGAAAATAGATGCTCCAAAGTAATTTTGAAATACGTGAATGAGTGAAGCCTTTAAAAAAATGTAAGAATGAAAATATGTAACTAACATTACATGTACCTATATATGTCATACCATATGTTCGTTTACATTATATGTTGTGTATGCAGATATGCTTGTACTGTGTATAACTATTTGTTAGTCTCCAGTGATTTGAACTGATTACATATTTGTGGACATTGTTGATCATTTATGTCTCTTCCATTTATAGATCTACAGAACATATAAATTCATCAGTCTACCACTGGTCTTCAAAATTTTAATTTACCTTTGGGTCTGTCTGTGATATTCTCTATCCCAAGATTCACTATTCTCTGTCACCTGTGTCCATGATTCACCACTTTCATTTGACCTTGGAGGATACCTCTGTCATTCTTTCTCCTCCCTGACTTAGTATCAGTGTCCTTTGATGGCACTTGGTCTGTGAGGCCAGGTAAATAGATGCTGCTTGCTTTCTGCATGTTTCTTAAAAATTTCCTACAGGATTTTGGCGGAAGACAGCAGAGGAGCGGCTGAGCCCTGCAGAGCTCCCTCCGATATCGTAGTTTTCTCACCTCATAGAAACTGTTTCTCCGAGAAAGACAGCCAAAGTAAGTTCTAACAGTACAGGGATTCTGAACAGGAAGGAAAAATCGACTTTGCTGGTCTGAAAACACAGTTTTGAGTTCTGGGCGGCGTCCCGACGCAGCGCCAGCGCCGGCTCCGGCACAGTGCCAGGCACAGCCCCCCGCACTCCGCGCAGCTAAAGCGAGAAATACTCCAGACAGCAGCCGAGCACGGAGGACCTGACATCGCAGAGACAGCGTGAGTACCCCGCAAAAAAAAAATTATTCTCGCTTGTGCCTACAGTCCAGCTTCTGGAAGGCATCCCTGTCCCCACCGCCAGAGCAAAGCGCCATCTTTGCCACTGGCATAGGGGCAGACCAGACTGGAACTGAAGCGGGCCTGGGGAAAGCGAGGTCAAAAAAGCCATCTTTGAAAAGGGCAGGAGGGGCGGAATCAGTGAGAACCAGCTCCTCCCAGAAGAACGCCCCCTGCCCTGGCGGGAGGCGAGTCCAGGGATTATCCAGAGATGCCCCGCCCTGCCCGCCGGAACTTCTAAACTTAAAGCAAAAGCTGCGAGCAGCTACCAGGGGCACGGAAACAACAGAAGGAGGAACAAACAGTTCCGGGGACAGCTAAACGGTTCCGTCACAGAGGAAACTAATTCCCAGCCCAAAATGGAGCTGCATTCCATAGCTACCTATGCCAAAGAGGCCGCCTCCCTCAGGCAAGCAACTCTTAGTGGAGCAAAACAGGCCAGAGGCACCCCGCCCTGCTGAGTTCACAGCCTAGTCAAGTCCAGGCATCAATGGCAGCGGCCCCACAGCAGACAGAGGAGCCAAAGTTCCTGTGACTGCCTACGTCCCCATCGACAGAGGACGCCCAAGGCCTGCCTGCAAGCTGTGCGAACCTCAGAGACCCACGATTGCACCAACAGGGGAGAAGGTCAGAACAGATCCACCCCTTGCCAACTGAAATCAAGTCAAACCAGCCAATCAGGAAAATAGACTGCAGTCCACTGCAGGGAAACCTGAGAGTGGTTTCTTTTTCTTTTCAAACATTTTTTTTTAAACTTTTCTTTTAAATTTTCTTTTTAATTTTTTCACACCTGAAACATCATTGGCTGTTTTTTTTTTTGTTTGTTTGTTTGTTTTCCATTTTTACTGGTTTGTTTTATCAAGTTTTTTTTTGTGTTTGTTTATTTGCTTGGGTGTCCCTTTTCTGTTATTTTCCTTTTTATTTACTTATGCTTCCTTGAAATAATTTTTCTCTGTTTTGTGTATCTGTCTTCCAGTATTTTTACTTCATTTCTCTCGTTGTGTCCTCTTCCTTTAAAAATTACTTTCCTATAAATAACACCTACACCCTTTTCTGCTAACTCTCCAGTGTCTGTCATTTTATCAATGTGCTTTCTACTGATTCTACTCTTCTCCACATTTCCACGTCACTGAAACTAAACCAAAATCACCACCACCCCCCCCCCAATACACTTTACTCTATTCTCTTTACTACCTCCAACTTACCCTCCTGACTTACTGCCTGGACCTCCAGGCTCCATTGACTCCTGGTTATTGGATAGAGGATATCCCAGCTTAATACGAGTGAATCAAAGGGGTTCATAGAGAAAGCCAGTCCTAAAAGAACTTAATATAAAAACAAGAATTGTGTATAAGGTTGTAACAGTAAAAAAGTAACTACTGAATACAGGGCCCAGGATCAGATGTTATATTGAAATTGTATTCTTTAGGAACACCAAATCTAACTTTATAGACAGGTATACAAGTTATCTGTATATAATTGTGAAATTGTAAGATTTACACAACAGTGCTTGGTAAGGGCTGCTTTGGGTCTTAAACAGTGCTCACAGGTGCTGGTAGACTGGCATTCCCAATCCAAATGGGCAGAAGAAACACAAGAAAGATGGCAAATAATGAAGTCTTATCCCCCACCCAAAACAAGCAGGAAGCAGAGCAGTCAATCAAAAACATAGAAGAAAACCCCCAAAATGCTCTACAAAGTTTACTCATAAACATGATAAATGAAAAGTTTGAATCTCTTCAGTCAATTATGTTAGAGCGTGAGGAGGCAAAGCAAAAAATAATGGAGAATTTCATGGCATCCACAAATAGAAAGATAAGTGAGCTTCAAGAGTCAAATGAAAAGATAGCTACCCAACTTAAAGATTTGAGAGACAACACTCAAAACCAAAGTAATGAAGTTAATGAAGTAAAGAAGTCCATACAGGATCTAAGAAATGACATGGAAATCATCAGGAAAGACCAGTCAGAAGGAAAAGAGATTCGAAATCAAGTAGCTAGCCTACAGTCCCGACTAACTGAAGCAGAGGATCGAATCTCAGGAGCTGAAGATTCCTTAGATTCTATGGAGAAAGATCAAAAATCAATACAAATCCAGTCCAAGCAACAAAACAGATCACTACAGGAGATTCAAGACACAATCAGGAAGCCCAATTTAAGGATAATAGGTATTGAGGAAAACTTGGAGAAAGAGGTTAATGGGATAGGCAACCTATTTAACAGAATATTAGCTGAGAACTTCCCAAACATCCAGAAGGAAAGGCCTATACAGATACAAGAAGCATTTAGAACCCCAAATCGACCAGACCAGAATTGGACTTCCCACCGACACATTGTGATCAAAACAGCTTCAGCAGAGTGCAAGGAAAAAATACTCAAAGCTGTTAGGGCAAAGAAAACAATCACATATAAAGGAAAAGCAATCAGAATTACCCCAGACTTCTCAGAAGAGACCATGAAAGCAAGGAGAGCCTGGAATGAAGTATACCAAACTCTAAATAAAAACAACTACCAACCAAGAATTCTGTACCCCGCAAAACTCTCCTTCATAGCCGAAGGTCAAATAAAAGTCTTCCACAATAAGGAAAAACTGAAACAATATATCTCCACCAAACCAGCTTTACACAAAATCCTTAAAGATGTACTATACAGGGAAAATAATCAAGATCCCAACACAGACAGAGAAATGAACCCTAATTAGTAAACACTAGATCAAGAAATGGGAAGACACAGCTTTAAACAAGACAGTGATAATGAAAGGAACAAACGATCACCTCTCAATCCTAACTGTCAACATTAATGGACTTAATTCTCCAATCAAACGACATAGGCTCATAACTTGGATGAAAAATCAAGATCCATCTTTCTGCTGCCTCCAAGAGACACATCTATCCAGCAAAAGTAAACATCGTCTAAAAGTGAAAGGCTGGAAACAAATCTATCAAGCAAATGGCCCCCATAAGCAGGCTGGAGTTGCAATCCTAGTATCAGACAAAATTGACTTCAAATTAAAAAAGGTAAGAAGAGACAAAGAAGGTTACTACATACTAGTAAAAGGATCTCTCCAACAGGAAGAAATAACCATCCTAAATATCTACACGCCAAATGCAGGAGCACCCAACTTCATCAAACAAACACTACTGGCTCTAAAAACATTCACAGACCCAAACACAATGATAGTGGGGGACTTTAACACTCCACTATCACCTCTGGACAGATCAACACGCCAAAAACTGAACAAAGAAACCACAGAACTAAACAATTGCATAGACCAACTAGACTTAATCGACATCTACAGAATATTCCACCCAGCAAGGACAGAATACACATTCTTTTCGGCAGCACACGGAACATTCTCCAAAATAGATCACATCTTAGGGCACAAAGAAAATCTGTACAAATTCAGAAGTATCAAAATCATTCCCTGCATTCTTTCAGACCACAATGGAATAAAATTAGAGCTCAACTCATTCAGCCACCACAGAAAATCCCACAATTCATGGAGACTAAAGAACACACTGCTGAACCATCAGTGGATCATTGAAGAAATTAAAACAGAAATTCAAATGTTTATGGACTTCAACCAAGTTGAGGGCACAAAGTACCAGCTCCTTTGGGACACAGCAATGGCAGTACTCAGAGGAAAATTTATATCTCTGAGTACATACATCAACAAACTGGAGAAACAGCAACTCAGTAATTTAAGGAAGCACCTTAATTTTCTGGAGAGAGAACAGCAAGCCAAACCCCAAGTCAATAGATGGAAGCAAATAATTAAAATCAAATCAGAATTAAATCAATTAGAGACGAAAAAAACCATCGAAATAATCAACAAAACAAAGAGTTGGTTCTTTGAAAAAATCAACAAGATAGACAGACCCCTGGCAAACCTGACCAAAGAACGAAGGCAGCACACTCAAATAAACAAGATAAGAGATGAAACAGGTAGCATCACCACAGAAATAACCGAAATTCAGAAAATAATAAGGGACTATTTTGCAAACCTTTATGCCAACAAATTCGAGAACTTGGAAGAAATGGATGATTTCCTAGAAAAAATTGATACCCCCAAACTCAACTATGAAGACTTAAACCTTCTAAACAGACCCATATCCAGTATTGAAATAGAAACAGCAATAAATGATCTCCCATCCAAGAAAAGCCCAGGTCCAGATGGATTCACCGCAGAATTCTACAAGGCCTTCAAAACAGAACTCACTCCAATATTTCTCAAACTCTTCAATGAAATTGAAAGAGAACGTTCACTGCCAGACTGATTTTATGAAGCCAGTATAACCCTCATCCCAAAACCAGGCAGAGACTCATCACGGAAAGAGGACTACAGACCAATCTCCCTGATGAACATAGATGCAAAAATTCTCAACAAAATTCTGGCCAATCGACTTCAACAGGTCAGCAAAAAAATCATACACCACGATCAAACTGGATTCATCCCAGGGATGCAAAGCTGGTTTAATATACGCAAGTCAATTAATGTAATCCACCACATCAACCGGAGCAAGGTAAAGAACCACATGGTTTTATCGCTGGATGCGGAAAAAGCGTTCGATAAAATCCAGCACCCATTTATGCTAAAAGCCCTGGAAAAACTGGGATTCCAGGGAACATTCCTGAATATAATCAAGGCAGTTTATGACAAACCAACAGCAAGCATAACTCTAAATGGGGAAAAACTAAAGCCATTCCCTTTAAAATCAGGAACAAGGCAGGGATGTCCACTCTCTCCCCTGCTCTTCAACATAGTACTAGAATTCCTAGCCAGAGCAATTAGGCAAGAAGAGAATATAAAGGGGATCCAAATAGGAAAAGATGAAGTTAAACTTTCTCTCTTCGCAGATGACATGATCCTATACCTAAAGAATCCCATAGACTCTACCCCCAAGCTACTAGAGCTGATACAAAACTTTGGCAAAGTTGCAGGATATAAAATAAACCTTCAAAAATCAATGGCCTTTCTCTATGTTAACAACCCGAAGACCGAGGCTGAAATCAGGAAAGCAACTCCTTTTGCAATAGCCCCCAAAAACATAAAATACCTAGGAATAACCTTAACCAAAGAAGTGAAAGACCTCTTTGAAGAGAACTTTAAAAGCTTGAAAAATGAAATTAAGTCAGAACTAAGAAAATGGAAAAACCTCCCATGCTCCTGGATTGGGAGGATTAATGTAATCAAAATGGCAATATTGCCAAAGGCTATCTACAAATTCAATGCAATACCCATTAATATCCCAACACCATTCTTTAATGAAATAGAGGAAGCAATCCAGAAATTCATATGGAACAATAAAAGACCTAGAATAGCAAAAACACTCCTAAGCAGAAAGAACAGTGCTGGAGGAATTACAATACCCAACTTCAAGCTATATTATAAAGCTATAGTAATAAAAACGGCTTGGTATTGGCACCGGAACCGGCCTGAAGACCAATGGAACAGAATTGAAGACCCAGAATTAAACCCACAGAACTATGCCTACTTAATCTTTGATAAAGGAGCTAAAACAATAGTATGGAAGAAAGATAGCCTCTTTAACAAGTGGTGCTGGCAAAACTGGCTCAACACATGCAACAAACTAAAACTAGATCCTTATATATCACCCTGCACCAAAATCAATTCCAAATGGATTAAAAACCTTGAAATCAAAACAGGCACCCTGAAGACACTAAAGGAAGGAGTAGAAGAAACACTTGGGCTCCTTGGCACAGGACAGAACTTCCTTAACAAAGACCCAGAAAGGCTACAAATCAAAGAAAGGTTGGACAAATGGGACTGCATCAAACTCCAGAGCTTCTGCACGGCAAAGGACATAGCTCTCAAGATAAACAGAAAGCCCACAGACTGGGAGAAGATCTTTACCGGACATTCAATGGACAAAGGCCTCATCTCTAAAATATATGCAGAACTAAAAAAATTACCTTCTTCCAAAACAAAACTGCAAAGAACCAATAGCCCCCTCATCAAGTGGGCTAAAGACTTACAAAGAAGCTTCTCTGATGAGGAAATGAGAATGGCCAATAGACATATGAAAAAATGCTCTACATCACTGGCCATAAAGGAAATGCAAATCAAAACAACATTGAGATTCCATCTCACCCCAGCAAGAATGTCATATATCAAGAAAACTAATAATAACAATTGTTGGAGGGGATGTGGCCAAAAGGGAACCCTACTTCATTGTTGGTGGGAATGTAAACTGGTTCAGCCACTCTGGCAAGCAGTATGGAGATTCCTCAGAAGGCTCAATATAGAACTCCCCTATGACCCAGCAGCCCCACTGTTGGGTATCTATCCAAAAGCCCACAAACAAAATCACAGTAATGCCACCAGCACAACAATGTTCATCGCAGCACAATTTGTCATAGCGAGAAGCTGGAACCAACCCAGATGCCCCTCCATAGATGAATGGATCAGGAAAATGTGGTACATTTACACAATGGAATTTTATGCCTCTATCAGAAAGAATGACATTGTTCCATTTGTAAGGAAATGGAAGGACTTGGAAAAAGTTATACTAAGTGAAGTGAGCCAGACCCAAAGAAACATGGACTCTATGGCCTCCCTTATTGGGAATAATTAGTACAGGTTTAGGCAAGCCATAGCAGAGCATCACAAGGCCCAATAGCTATACCCTTAGAAACACATAAGATGATGCTAATTGAAATGGACTCCATGTTATGGAAACAAGTGATATATCACAGTTGTAACCACTTTCAACGTCCCATTTGTATGTGTAGTGTCTATTATAGATAATGTTTTGTATCACCTTCCTATGTTTGTACCTACACTATCTCTGTAATCTTATCTGAGTATATTGGAAACCGTGCTTACTGGTATTGGAAGTCGTAAATTCAAAGGGAATACCAAATTCGAGAGACACAGGGTAAAAAAAGAGAAATAACTACAAAAGCAATACTTGCAAAACTGTTTGGTGTAAGTGAACTGAACACCAGGGGGGAGGAGGGAAAGGGGGGGAGGGAGGGGGGCATGAGGGACAAGGCAACAAACAGTACAAGAAATGTATCCAATGCCCAACGTATGATACTGTAACCTCTCTGTACGTCAGTTTGATAATAAAAATTTGAGAAAAAAAATTTCCTACATCTTGATCAATTAGTGACTTTTTAAATTTAATTTTATTGTAAAGGTGATGTACTGAGGGGTTATAGTTACATATATAAGGAAGTACATACATATCTTGTCAAACATGTTACTCTTTCCCTCATTCCTCCCCCAAGTTGTACAGTTAATTTGCAACCTATTGTCTTGTGATTATCATTGTTGTATTGGTTCTCTTCCCTTCCCTAATTCAGATAAATGTGTATACAATACTCACGGTACTGAAATCAAATACAGTGATAATGGGATAAACCATAGGAAAGAAAAAAGAAATAGTTTCACATAGAACATTAAAAATAACAACAATGAAAAAAAACTCTTGTCACAAAGAAAATCTGTACAAATTCAGAAGTATCAAAAACATTCCCTGCATTCTCTCAGACCACAGTGGAATAAAATTAGAGCTCAACTCAATCAGCCACCACAGAAAATCCTACAATTCATGGAGACTAAGCAACACAGGGCTGAACCATCAGAGGGTCATTGAAGAAATTAAAACGGAAATTCAAATGTTTATGGAATTCAACCAAGTTGAGGACACAAAGTACCAGCTCCTTTGGGACACAGCAAAGGCAGTACTCAGAGGAAAATTTATATCTCTGAGTGCATACTTCAACAAACTGGAGAAACAGCAACTCAATAATTTAAAGAAGCACCTTAATTTCCTTGAGAGAGAACAACAAGCCAAACCCCACGTCAATAGATGGAAGCAAATAATTAAAATCAAATCAGAATTAAATCAATTAGAGACGAAAACAACTATGGAAAGAATCAACAAAACAAGGAGTTCGTTCTTTGAAAAAATCAACAAGATAGACAGACCCCTGGCAAACCTGACCAAGAAACGAAGGCAGCACACTCAAATAAACAAGATAAGAGATGAAACAGGTAACATCACCACAGAAATAACTGAAATTCAGAAAATAATAAGGGACTATTTTGCAAACCTTTATGCCAACAAATTCGAGAACTGCGAAGAAATGGATGATTTCTTAGAAAAAATTCATATCCCCAAACTCAAACATGAAGATTTAAGCCTTCTAAACAGCCCCATATCTAGTATTGAAATAGAAACGGCAATAAATGATCTCCCATCCAAGAAAAGCCCAGGTCCAGACGGATTCACTGCAGAATTCTACAAGGTCTTCAAAACAGAACTCACACCAATATTTCTGAAACTCTTCAATGAAATTGAAAGAGAACATTCACTACCAGACTCATTCTATGAAGCCAGTATAACCCTCATCCCAAAACCAGGCAGGGACTCATCACGGAAAGAGGACTACAGACCGATTTCCCTGATCAACATAGACACAAAAATTCTCAACAAAATTCTGGCCAATCGACTTCAACAGGTTATCAAAAAAATCATACACCAAGATCAAACTGGTTTCATTCCAGGAATGCAAAGTTGGTTTAAGGCAATTAATGTAAGTCAATTAATGTAATCCACCACATCAACTGGAGCAAGGTAAAGAACCACATGGTTTTATCTCTGGATGCGGAAAAAGCATTCAATAAAATCCAGCTCCCATTTATGCTTAAAACCCTGGAAAAACTGGGATTCCAGGGAACATTCCTGAATATAATCAAGGCAGTTTATGACAAACCAACAGCAAGCATAACTCTAAATGGGGAAAAACTAAAGCCATTCCCTTTAAAATCAGGAACAAGGCAGGGACGTCCACTCTCTCCCCTGCTCTTCAACATAGTACTAGAATTCCTAGCCAGAGCTATTAGGCAAGAAGAAAATATAAAGGGGATCCAAATAGGAAAAGATAAAGTTAAACTTTCTCTCTTCGCAGATGACATGATCCTATACCTAAAGAATCCCATAGACTTTACCCCCAAGCTACTAGAGCTGATACAAAACTTTGGCAAAGTTGCAGGATATAAAATAAACCTTCAAAAATCAATGGCCTTTCTCTATGCTAATGACCCGAAGACTGAGGCTGAAATCAGGAAAGCAACTCCCTTTCCAATAGCCCCCCAAAACATAAAATACCTAGGAATAACCTTAACCAAAGAAGTGAAAGACCTCTTTGAGGAGAACTTTAAAACCTTGAAAAACGAAATTAAGTCAGAACTAAGGAAATGGAAAAACCTCCCATGCTCCTGGATTGGGAGGATTAATATAATCAAAATGGCAATATTGCCAAAGGCTATCTACAATTTTAATGCAATACCCATTAATATCCCAACACCATGTTTAATGAAATAGAGGAAGCAATCCAGAAATTCATATGGAACAATAAAAGACATAGAATAACAAAAACAATCCTAAGAAGAAAGAACAGTGTTGGAGGAATTACAATACCCAACTTCAAGCTGTATTATAAAGCTGTAGTAATAAAAACAGTTTGGAATTGGCACCTGAACAGGCCTGAAGTCCAATGGAACAGAATTGAAGACCCAGAAATGAACCCACAGAACTATGCCTACTTAATCTTTGATAAAGGAGCTAAAACAATAGTATGAAAGAAAGATAGCCTCTTTAACAAATGGTGTTGGCAAAACTGGCTCAACACATGCAACAAACTAAAACTAGATCCTTATATATCACCCTGCACCAAAATCAATTCCAAATGGATTAAAGACCTCGAAATCAAAACAGACACCCTGAAAACACTAAAGGAAGGAGTGGGAGAAACACTTGGGCTCTGTGGGGCAGGACGGAACTTCCTTAACAAAGACCCAGAAAGGCTACAAATAAAAAAAAGTTTGGACAAATGGGACTGCATCAAACTGCAGAGCTTCTGCAGGGCAAAGGACATAGCTTGCAAGATAAACAGAAAGCCCACAGACTGGGAGAAGATCTTTACCGGCCATTCAATGGACAAAGGCCTCATATCTAAAATATATGCAGAACTAAAAAAATTACCCTCTTCCAAAACAAAACCGCAAAGAACCAATAGCCCCTCATCAAGTGGGCTAAAGACTTACAAAGAGACTTCTCTGATGAGGAAATGAGAATGGCCAGAAGACATATGAAACAATGCTCTACATCACTGGCCATAAAAGAAATGCAAATCAAAACAACATTGAGATTCCATCTCACCCCAGTAAGCATGTCATATATCAAGAAAACTAACAATAACAATTGTTGGAGGAGATGTGGCCAAAAGGGAACCCTACTTCATTGTTGGTAAAAATTTAAACTGGTTCAGCCACTCTGGCAAGCAATATGGAGATTCCTCAGAAGGCTAAATATAGAACTCCCCTATGACCCAGCAGCCCCACTTTTGGGTATCTATCCAAAAGAACACAAACAAAAATCACAGTAATGCCACCAGCACAACAATGTTCATCACAGCACAATTTGTCATAGCAAGAATCTGGAACCAACCCAGATGCTCCTCAGTAGATGAATGGATAAGCAAAATGTGGTTCATGTACACAATGGAATTTTATGCCTCTACCAGAAAGAATGACATTGTCCCATTTGTAAGGAAATGGAAGGACTTGGAAAAAATTATACTAAGTGAAGTGAGCCAGACCCAAAGAAACATGGACTCTATGGTCTCCCTTATTGGGAAGAATTAGTACAGGTTTAGGCAAGTCATAGCAGAGCATCACAAGGCCCAATAGCTATACCCTTATGAACACCTAAGATGATGCTAAGTGAAATGAACTCCATGTTATGGAGACAATTGTTATATCACAGTTGTAACTACTTTCAACGTCCCATGTGTATCTGTAGCTTCTACTATTGATGATATTCTTGTATCACCTTCCTGTGGTTGTACCTACACTATCTCTGTAATCTTATCTGAGTATTTTGGAAACCGTGTACACTGGTATTGGAACTAGGAAATTGAAAGGGAATACCAAAATTGAGAGACACAGGGTAAAAAAAGACAAACAACTACAAAAGCAATACTTGCAAAACTGTTTGGTGTAAGTGAACTGAACACCTCAGGGGGGGAAAGGGTAAGGGGGAGGGGGGAGGGGGTATGAGGGACAAGGTAACAAACAGTACAAGAAATGTATCCAATGCCTAACGTATGAAACTGTAACCTCTCTGTACATTAGTTTGATAATAAAAAATTGAAAAAAAACCCAAAAAACTCTTGTTTCCATATCTTGGAGTTAATTGGTTTTTAAAAGTATAATTTTTGAGACAGGTTCTTGTTACATAGCCCAAGTTGGTCTGGTCTGACAATCCTGTTTCAATTGCGTTGGTGCTGGGATTACAGGTATGAGCTACCACAAGGAGATTTGAGAATACTTTAGGGTCCCATAGTAAGATTATTGTTCTTTCAGCTTTCTAAAAAATGTACTAAGTCATTATTCCAGGGAAACGCACCTTTTTTTGTCACCTCAGAAAATTTGTGGTTGTTTTATTTTAATTTCTCTGTCTTCATCCCTTTCCTTTATTCAGTATTCATTTGTCTGACTTACCTGATGCTTTAGCCTCAGCATTAACTTTTTCCTTTTAAATACCACACATTTTATTCATTCTATGGGCATCCCATGGTTTCACATCATCTGGAATTCCTAAATGTTCTTGAATGCCAGACTTACTCAATTTCTTCCACATATCTCCTACAAGTTCTGCCTTTTTCATCTTGATGAAAGTACCTTGCCTTACTGTGCGTTATAGTTGCTCAAATTCCTGAAGGCTTGCTATTGTTTTTCTTACATTATTCATCAATATTAAGAATTACACCATTTACTTGTTTGCTGAATAACTTTATTTCTCCCTGTGACGTGGACCTTCATGGGGAATAAGGGATCCTTGGATTCACGTCTACATCCCAAAATCTGCCATAATATAGAGGCGCACTGAGTGCTTGATGGTCTCTGCTGAATTGATGAGTGATTCAAACAACTCCAGAAAATTAGGGGGGACACACTTTTGTCCTTAAGAAACAATTGTATATCAGATTAACTGTATCTTTCTCTCATATTCACCTCTGATTGTGCTGGATAGAACTGGCTTCTTCTCAGACACCATGATCTAAACAAATTATTTCACCATTTGATAGTCTTTCATTATATTTATTTAAAACAATCTAGGAATATGCATATTTCAAGGAAAGGTTTTGTTTTCTGTCATGCATATGCTTATGAGTTCAGTTAATGACACAGACTGTCATTTATTTTTGAGGTCCTAACTACCTTGGTCACCCTCAATAAGAAGGCTGAAAACATCGAGGAACCAAAGGAGCAACAACACATTTAGTTCTCTGTAGCCAAACTATGAGTCAGGAAGTAATGTATATATTACAGTAAGTTTTGGAACAAAGCCTGGATAAATGATATATGAAACTTCTTTCAGGTTTTCTCCAGAAATAAGAATATTCTCGAATTCACTTTAGTTTGGGGTCATTTGAATAGGTTACTTTATTTCTTTCCCATGTATGTGAGGACATAATTATACTTAAGAAAAAAACACCTCACATTATTTCATTGTGAAAGTAATGATATGTGCTTTCCATCAGAGCTGGCACTACTTATTTGTGAAGTTTTGGGTAGACTTCATTTGAGACCTCTGGAACATCCAAGATAGTGTTTCATTAATCTTTATGTCACTCCAAGAGCAAAAGCACTGTGCTTGACATTTGGCTGGTGATACGTACTTGTAAAAATAATCCATTAAAATTTTATGTATAAGAAATGGCATTTAATGTGAACTTTAATTCATTTTCACAGAATTAGGTCTTACTTTTTTATTTGACTTTTGTGTTTAAATTCACTTGTTCTATGATGAGTGATCACAATAAAGTAAATTAAACATAGTTGTTGATTCAAAGTTTCACAGGGTGAACAGAATTTTAGGACTGATGGACCATTAGAGAATAAATTGGTCTAATCTTTCTATTTTGCAGGTAGACAAAAAATATCCCAGTTAGGTGAGTTCACATAGATTTCCAGCTCATACAAGAATCTAGGTCATTTTATGCTGAGCTATTTCCACTCTATTAGATTGTGTTTCAAAAACACATAGAGGAGTAAAACTATGCTGTTCAACATTCTCGAAGGTAGTGATTATCAAACTTTATAATGATACAAACTTAAACTTGAGAAGATAGTTTAAATATATCTAAATGTGTTTATTAATTACCTACTAAAGTCAAACAATTTAAAAGAAAATTAAAAGAAAGTTTAACTGTATTTAAAATAAAGTTAAAATGGAATATAAAACTTAAAAAATAATTTTACTAATTTATATTTGCACATGTGTTTTATTACTGTTGAAAATCTGGGTTTAATTACCATTTAACACAGCCACTTAAAAGTCAAGTTCTTATTTATTTATTTATTAATGAACTGGGATTTGAATTCCCATTTTCCAGCCAGTCACTCTATTCCTTGAACTACATCCCACCCTTTGAAAGTCAAGTTCTAAGGTCAGTCAACTTTAATTATTGAGCTTAATGGTCAAGTTCTAAGGTCAGTCAACTTTAATTATTGAGCTTAATGGCATGGGTTAAAATTCCTTTGATAGATCTGAATGGAAGAAATGCTTTATTGGCTGTAGTTAATTCATCATGAAATTTTCTTTTAAGATTCTTTAACCGATTGTACAAAGATTTGTGGATAGAGTTCATTCACACATTGTTTATCCTGGAAGTTATACATTCATACTTACAAAAGTATTCATCACTGGACATTTATAATCTTCCTTAACCATATTCATGGAAACCTTTGATCCAAGCAAGGAATCACTGGTCTGTGAGATGGCATGATGAATGATTTAATCCTATTTCTTTAGCAGCCATATTTCTATTAGCTGTGACATTTTGATGTCAATGACAACCCACATAATGACAATTACAACAACAATTGTCATTTATTTTATACCTGTCACTGTTAGTGATTCACAAGCAATTTTGCAGTTAAGAATCTCTGCTTGATTGAGAATAAGACTGCAATTTGAATACTAGGAAGATAGAACACATGTTATATGGTGGGGAGTGAGGTCAAAGGATGGGAGTGTACAAATAGAGAAAGGAAGGATCATAGTATTCAATATACGGATGTGAAGATGGAACTATGAAAACTGAAGGGAGAATGGTAAAAGGGGTGACACTGACCAAGATTTGTTGTACTCATAACCTGATATTTTGAATGGAACAGTCCTTTGTACAACTGCTTAATGATAGTATTAAAAAGTCTACCATTACAAAAACAATCCATGCTTTACACAGTAAGTCCATGGCTCTCAAGTAGACACTTCTGATGTCCCTTCTAAAAAACTGGTCATGAAAATCACCCCTCCTGCTCCATAAGTTCATTGTGAGATTTTTTTTGTTCGTTTGGTTTTTTTTTTTTTGGCCAGTCCTGGGGCTTGGACTCAGGGCCTGAGCACTGTCCCTGGCTTCTTTTTTCATTGTGAGATTTTTAACATGGACAATTCATTGAAAAGAAATGAGGATGCAAGTCTTGTTGCGAATCAAATACATTCTGCTCTTAACTAGCTTGTATGACTTTGACTAGCTTTCTCAAATTTGGGGTATCAGTTACTAAATATGAATAAAGTCACATTCCTTAAGGAAGACTACTAATATTTTAATTTCCTTACAAGCCTTTTAAACCAACTTAAACTTATATATGTGCTTGTGTTTACATATGTGCATACACATACATAACATAATTATATATTGTGAATAGAGATACCATACATGCGATATTTAAAGCAAGATATGACGGTGCTAAAGCACAGTTAACAAATACAACATTTCCCAATCAAGTCAGCAAGTTTTAGAGGGTAATTTTAAGAGGGATTTTACAATGTGTAGTCTCTTTGTCCTTCAGGTTGAGGACACTGTGGGGAATGAAGATTGTAGGCGTCTAAGGTAAGAAAGTATATAGCTGCTTTGTTCTAGTTAGTTGGTCCAAAGCAAATGTTCTCCCCAAGGTAGTGAACAATTAGTTCTGTCTATTTGCTTAAGCACCAGAGGGATTCTCAGAAGGATTATCTAGAAAGTTTCAGTGAAAACCAAATGATTTTTGAATACATTTATAGAAATAAAAGCAAAATTTAGGTGATTATTCTTATTTCTGAGTAGAAATTTTCTTTAGCTAGGTTTTTCTTAACTTCCTTCTATCAGAGTTTTCTAAGGCACATATTAAGGCAGAGACAAAGAGAAAACTTATCTCTCTATTTACCTTCATAACAAGGAAGAAAAAGTAGAATTAATATCTGAAGGATGAAAATGTCCTTAAAGTAAATTGATTTCTTCTGACAACTGGTAAAAAGTGCTCAAGAAATCAACTTGTGCCCAATTTGATATTTTGTTATAGAGTAGTGGATACTGGTCAAACATGGAGAAAGCTTTTCAGGGAATTGAAGAACAACATGGAGAAAGCTTTTCAGGGAATTGAAGAACAACAGTCAAAAAGGGTTCTTGAAAAAATAAGCAATTGAGAAAATAGGACATATATATAGAATGGAAGGCATAAGAGGAAGACAGAGCAGATATTTAGGACATATAAACTGTGTCCTTATACAGAGATTGATAGAATAGTAGATTAAACATTTGTATTGGAATGCTAAAATCATCTTTTTTTTTCTTTTGTTAGAAAAGGAAGAGTGTTATCAATTTTTTTAAAAAAAGCATAAATAAAATGCCTTGTTCTTTTGGTTTGATAAAATACATATCCAGTGTATTACTCAGCTTTGTGATAGTACAATGAAATACTCTTGGCAGCTCAATTATAAGAGAAAATGTGTTTAGGTTATAATGTTAAGGTTGAACGTTAGAGATTGGGTAGACTGGATGCCCTTATTTGTTTAGGTCCTGGTAAAGGAAATGCATAGTTTTAACTTGAGTTCTTGGGAAGGCTGATGGCAGCACGTGTGTTGTCTGGTGGTTAGGTTTTCAATTGGAGCAAAAAGTCTTGAATTTCACAGTGCTACTAGGCCTTAAGGCTACTGCTCTACTACTTTGAGTCACAGTAACTCTTCTAGCTTTTTCTGTGGTTAATTGGAGATAAGAACCTCATGGACTTTCCTGCCAGATTGTCTTGGAACAAAGATACTCAAATCTCAGCCTCCTGAGTAACTAGGTTTACAGGTCTGAGCTCCCAGCACCTGGTTGCCTTCTTTTTTTTTTTTTTTTGTTTTACTTTGCATTTCTTTTTTTTATTATTTTTATTGTCAAACTGATATACAGATAGGTTACAGTTTCATACATTAGGCATTGGATACATTTCTTGTACTGTTTGTTACCTCCTCCATCATTCTCCCCTCCCCCCTCCCCCTTTCCCTTTCCGCCCCATGAGTTGTTCAGTTGATTTACACCAAACAGTTTTGCAAGTATTGCTTTAGTAGTCGTTTGTCTTTTTTACCCTGTGTCTCTCGATTTTAGTATTTCCCTTCAGTTTCCGAGTTCTAATACCAGTATACATGGTTTCCAATGTACTCAGATAAGATACAGAGATAGTGCAGGTACACCACAGGAAGGGGATACAAGATCATCAATAATAGAAGCTACAGTTACACATAGCACATTGAAAGTAGTTACAACAGTGATATAACAATCATTTCCATAACATGGAGTTCATTTCACTTAGCGTCATCTTATGTGTTCATAATGGTATAGCTATTGGGCTCTTGTGATCCTCTGCTGTGACTTGCCTAAACCTGTGCTAATTATTCCCTATGAGGGAGACCATAGAGTCCACGTTTCTTTGGGTCTGGCTCACTTCACTTAGTATAATTTTTTCCAAGTCCTTCCATTTCCTAAGAATGGGGCAATGTCATTCTTTCTGATAGAGGCATAAAATTCCATTGTGTATATGTACCACATTTTCCTGATCCATTCATCTACTGAGGGGCATTTATGTCACTGGCCATAAAAGAAATGCAAATCAAAACAACATTGAGATTCAATCTCACCCCAGTAAGAATGTCCTATATCAAGAAAACTAACAGTAACAAATGTTGGAAGGGATGTGGCCAAAAGGGAACCCTACTTCATTGTTGGTGGGAATATAAACCAGTTCAGCCACTCTGGAAAGCAGTATGGAGATTCCTCAGAAGGCTAAACATAGAGCTCCCCTATGACCCAGCAGCCCCAGCATCTACCCAAGACCACAAACAGGAACACACTAAAGCCACCAGCACAACAATGTTCATTGCCTTACTTCTTAATGCTTCTATCATCCTACTGAGGAGGAAATGTTTAGCATATGGACCTTATGGGGGACATTCATCATCCAACAATGTCACATCTGTAGACCCAACTAGTTTTACTTTTTTCCTACTCTCCTTTCCCTTTCTTTGGTACGATTAATTACTCTTACTTCTATGCACTGTTTATCGTTAGTGCATCATACAATGTAGGTTATTAGCAGCCATTTGCTTTTCCATAGGTTTTCTCAAACAGATATGAGCTCCTTGAGGCAGGAACATGTGTATGTGACTAGCATTTAACTTGGGTCTGGCACATTGCATTTAGATAGTCTATCAAATGTTTTAATAAAAATTAATCCCATGATCTTGGCATCTTTAAAAATTAGAATTCTGATGACAGGACTTATCATCTGCTCCAAAGGATTTTTTTTTTAACATCCATTCTGCAACCACCAACCAAAATCAAAAACCTTCTGGACATGAAAGTCAGAGAATGTCACCATCTTTTTGGGGAGCTGGAGCTTTTCTAAGACTCAGCAGACGCTTACAATAATGTGGACAATAAGATGATGACACACACATACCTGTAGTTTAAGGATTATTGCAACATGCACAAAAAGTGACTTAACAAAGTCTCAGCAGGAGTGGGATGTGGGTAGGGGTGGGGGGTAGAAATCACTGATTCATATGTGGATAAAAGAAAGTACGGAGGTAACAAACAGTACAAGAAATGTACCCAAGGCCTAACGTATGAAACTGTAACCTCCCTGTACATCAATTTGACAATAAAAAAAAGAAAGTACAGCTTAGCATGTGTTAAAACTGGGTCACCAGCTGTCCTTTTTCCCCTCCACTGCTCCTTGCCTGCCTTGGGTACCAGGCAAATGGAGATAGGGAAAAAATAAAAACCTTCTTAGAGAAAGACTGCTCTTACTGTTCCTGACCTGGGTCAGAGTGGTTCTTGTAGATCTGAAATAATAAAAATCACACCATAGGAGAATGGAGGAGAGACCTAATCAAAAGATACAAAAAAGGCATTCTACTTGAAAACTTCACTAAAAAGGGAGAAAAATTCTTTCATATCTGGAAGTCCTATGTTATATTTCCGTAGACACAGTAAAAATGAAAAGGGAAGGTGAGTAACCAATTAAAATCTAAATAACAACAAAAGAAACCCTATTAAAGCTACAAAACATCAATTGTGAAAAAAAAAAAAAGAAATGCTTACTTAAAAAGTTCTATTTTCCCAAGGAAGAAAGACTATTCTTCAAGTAAGAGTAAGTACTCGCTTGTGGCAAATAAGACCTCTGTCAGTGGTTATCAGATTCATCAAAACTAATTATTGCCATTATGTCTGTTTCTCCACTCACATTACATACTGAAAAAATGTGAAGCTCCATTATATTTATTAGTAATAAATCAGTTCTTGTTAAGTACATGACAATTGAACATCAGAGCTTTTCTGAGCATGAAACAATAAGCAACACAATAACCATTTATTATGAATGTGAGCAAAAACAAAGAAAATTTGAATTGTAATTAGTTTACACACTTAGAACTTAGCATGTATTTACTAAGCTTTTAATAATGATGAAAATATTTCAAAATACACAGTGCTTGCTCTTTTGTTAAATAGTGGCACTATTGCCATAGGTGATCCTATTATTCTTTTATGTAGGGTGCTGTGCTGCTGGTCAGCCGCAGCAGTTGACAGGGTACCAAGAAGGAGTGTGGAGTTGGCCCAGGAGTGAGAGACGCAGAGTTAAAAGTGATGAGTTCGTCTCTGGCCCAAATAACTCAGAGGTCTTTATTTATACTATTTTAAGCAGGAAAATGGTTACATAAATTATCTATTTATTTAAAGCAAGTATCTTTCACACATGACTCCAAGGTTTTTTTCTTTTCCAGTAAACTCTAACCAATCATTTGCATATTGCTCAGCTGTCTATAGTTATTTTAACATATCTTGTCTGAGTAGACATTGGGTTTCTAACCACAATAAAGCTTTAGTCAGAGGTATGAAACATGTCTTTATCTTATAGCTTGCAGTTTCTGTATTAATTTTTATTTATCCTACCAAATGCCAAGTAAATTAACCAAATATTTAATTTGGTTTGTAAAAATCTCAAAGGGTTTCTCCCTTTTTGTAACTGTGCTTTAAAATCCATTTTCCTCTCACTTTACTGTCAGGTTGAAGATAGGCATAAGTACACCTTTTTTGTGGATGTTCTCCTGCACATATTTCCTTCTTTAAGCACTATTGTAACTGTTTACCCATTATTCCTTTTTATGCTAAGTCATTTGTGTTCCATTGCTTTCCAAACCGCCTTATTCTCTCCCAAATAGAAAGATTTGTGCATCTCACTGTTTTGACATTAATCCTAACTTCCCTTTTTCCCTCATGGTCATAATATCCTGTTCAAAATATTTCCAGGCTAAGTGTGTTCAACAACCTTTTCCCATTAACTGCTGCTCCTGTGGGGGCCTTCCAAATCCTACTTCCTATCATATATGCCTCCTAGAAAGGTCTCCTATGGTGGGAATTAACGGTTTTTCTTTTGTGGACAGGGTTGTAGGGCCCCAAATACCAAGCCCAAATTTTGGGATTTAAGATTGGTTGTCTAGTTCTTACAGCTAGGGGCATGGGAGGCTTGTTGGACCCTGGGTCTTTCTCTTCTTCACGAATAGATTTCTTTCTAAGTTGCTCATACAGCTCTCTTGCAGGTTTTTCCCCTTGCAGCAATCTTGGGCTTTAACAGCTGCCATTTCCCCCACTGGTGAGGAAGTAGTTATTTTTGTGTCAGTCACATAGTCATGCACTTTCTTTTCTACAATGCCTTTATCTCCTGGAAAATATGTTACAAATACAAATATGCTAATTATAAAGCTTGTCTTTAGCAATGCGAGGAGAAGCAGGAGAAGCAAACGCAGTCTGGGCCCTGGGCCTTGCCTACGAGGCTTTTCCTCCTCCGGATCCATATTAAACAGATGGAAGGTGACATGAGGCTCCTCCAGTGCTGTCCTGTGCACTGTAGAATTTTAAGTAGCATTACTCGCCTCTGTACCCTAGAGATCAGCATGACAATTAAAAATAACTGCAGACCCTATCAACCATTCCCTAGGGAGGACAACAGACCCCTAGATGAGACTTGATACAGAGAGATCTTAGATTCAAGTGTGAATGCTACTCATCTGACAGGATTAATCATCAAAAGAAATAACACATAGAAGCAAGTAATGGAACCAAAGGAAGTAAGAGAGGAGATTGCAAGAAGAGACTATCCATTTTCTTTCCAGGAAGCCAGAACTGGCTGTAAAAAAAATTACATAGCAGGGCTATCATCTTTCTTGTCTCTGAACATGAGTGCAATCCACAGAACATCAAATTGTATAAACCCAAAGCAAGAGCATAGGTATAGGAAAGAAAAGGAGGCCTCTTTAGTATTCACCAAGCAGATCATTTAATTCACAGAAAAGAAATGATCATGAAAGAAAAAGAGCAGGCTGTGGATTTATCAGTTGAGACATTAAAAAATTCAATTGAAAATATTTCCTGTCACAGTTTTGCAAAGACAGAAGATTAATATGGTTTCACAAGCCTTTCAGACTACATAGGGACAGACTTCCTAATATGCTGCTCATTGAAAGAATGTCCTTTCAGTAATGTGCATTTAGAATTATCTTTGTTAATTTAGGGCTGGAATTCTAACCTAAGTCAGAATCCCACAGGGTTCTATTATATACTATAGATATTGTTTTAACATCTCTCAAAACTTTACCTATTATTATAGTGATCAGGCAGATTTAATAGTGGTTCATCAAAGCACAATTTATTGTTGCCAATATTCTCTACAGGTGAAACTATGAAGTGGCAATCTTAAATATGAAGATGTAGTCTAAGAAGAGTTTTGAATTAATACTGGACTTTAAAGCTTGCTTGCAAGTGTTGCTATCATTCTATGAGTTGAATTATATATCAGTGGAAAATATATGGCCCCACTAAGTCTAACCAACTCCATTTCATTGTGAATGAAGTGCTGGTTTCATATCACATTAGTTGAACAGTGTAACCTGGATTGATCTCTAGGAAGATTGAACTCAAGGCTCTTGACTTCATTAATCTCTGACACAGTGCTGAGGAAGAAAACAAGAAAATAGTTAACTCTATTAAAATTTCTTTCCAAGGTGAGAATCTTTTTCCTACTAAGAGCCATTTGGGTATTTTATTAAATTTTGCTTTGAAGAAAACCTCTTAGATTTATTGAGTTTCAAGTCATGTCTGTGGCTCTCTTGGCAAAGCTAAACCAAATGATTTTGAAAGTTTTATGTTGCCCAAGCCTGGAGTTCTCTCCTGCAAGAGAAAGCAGAATCTGCAGTTATTAGCTAAGTAGTTTGCTACTACTACTAATTACTACTTACTACTAGTAGTATTATTGCTACTAGTATTGTAATAGCTCCTGTGGTTACTGCTAATAATCAGGAGAGCAATAGCTATAAGCAATTGACTATTATTTGCTAATGCTTAACGTTTAACATTTTTATTTCAGTCTCTTCCAAGCTTCTATAAAGTAGAACAATCCTAAATCTGGAGTTGGGGAATTGCATTTTGGAAAAGTTTTTTTTTTTTTTTTTTTTTTTTTTTTTTTTTTACCTCAGGTCAAACTGCATCCTGTCTGGTGTCTCATCCTCATATTTCTTCCTGTTGTCTGTATTCAGGGATGTTCTAATTCTTCAACCTTTCTTTGTAGTGGGGTATTTGTATACAATTTTTTTTCTTATTTCAACTTGCTAATGCTCTTTTTTGTCAGTCCTATTGCTTTCTAGGCAATGTGATCCTATCCAATTATACTTTGCGTTTTTTCATTTAGGTTTGAATGATGAAATATCTTGTCTATTTTCAAGTTGTAGTTTTCCTAAAAGATTGCTGTGTACATTGATTAGAAATACTGGGACTGTCAACATGTTCTACTTAGTACTGAAAGTTGAATTTAAATTTATAACAGGAAATGATTATTATTCTCCAGTCCTATTTTTTAAATATATATTTTTATTTTTCCATAATGGTTGAAAGAGTATTCATTTTTATGAGGCCATAACTACCATCTTTCTAATTACACTGTTCTCTATAGCAACAGGATTATAAATGATAAATCACACTAGTACATGATTTTGATAAAATTAGCAAAGAAAAAAGAACCCTGATGTAATTTAACAGTGGCTCTTACTTGCTGCTTTGTGTGTGATTTCTCTCTGACAACAGGGAAATGAAACACATTTGCCATCAATTTAAATATTCAAGCTTATATTTCCTTCACCTTAAAAAATACATCTGTATGACTTGGTGATAGAACCCAATGTCTCTCACATGCTCAGCAAATACTACCACTTGAACCTTGCTTCCAGTGTCCTTGGTTTGTTGTTTTTTTTTTCTACAGTACTAAGAATTGAATACAGCTTTTGTTCATGCAAGGTAAGTGCTCTGTCACTTTAACCGTGTTTTCATACCCATTTTGTGTTGGCTGTGTTGAAATATACTCACAATTTAAGCTCAGATTGCCCCGAGTGGTGATCTTCCTACTCATTCCCTATATCACTGGATATAACAGATGCCACTGTACATAGGCACTGATTGAGAAGGAATCTCAGAAGCTGTTGAGCCCACGTTGTCCTGGAATCATAATCCTCCCATCTCTGCCTCCCAAGTAGCTAGGGTTATAGGTGACCATGGAACCCACTACTCTCAATTCTTTTGTTTTCAGTTGGTTTTTGAGTCTGAGTCTCATCATCTTTTTGCTCAGACTGGCCTGAAATTTTGGTCTCTACCTAAAGATACAGGAAGGGATTACAAATGTGTGCCATTATGTCCAGCTTTATACCTCTTTTTAAACCTTTATACCTTTTTTGCAAGTCTCAACACTTCTTATTTTGATATAGGTACAATCCTGTATATGTGCATTCATGTTCCTCCCACATATTGATTTTTTGCAAAGCACCATAGAGTTGCTAAGCAAGAATATGCCTGCAAACAATGCATATGAAATGTTACCTCATTTTTGTGGTTGTATAAGTCTGTATTCCTGCCATTGCATTCTACCCTTTGTTGAACCCTTGCCTGTTAGAATTTCTGGGTAAATTATGGATTCTAGAACTAGAGGTTCTTGCAAAGAGATTGGTGAATTTTGCTTTAGAAAATTGAGAATGTTGGGTCAATGTCCAGAGACAGATTGATCTTGGGACTGAGGACCTTCAAGCTATGGGATACTGAGATTGATCTCTAAATGAAAGCATATTTTGTTACCTGTTTTAAAGATATTAATAAGTTTAAGTTAGCCTTAAGTAAAAGCCTAGCTGATAAAAAAAATGCAAAGCATTAATCACAGGAAAAGATAGAAAAGAGATCATGGCTAAATATTTATTTTTGGTTTTCTAATCAAAAGCTTCCTCCCATTTTCTTCCTCCCTCCCTACAAGTGGTTTTGTGGCAGAAGGCAGAAAACTCGATCTAACTGGTATGTAGTGGAATCAGCTTACTACAAAATGATCTAACAAATAAGTAGAAAAAAAACCTTACAAATGAAAAAAAAAAGCCCTCTGTTCTTGATTAAGTAAAATTGCAAAAAGCTTACTAGAAATAATGACTTAGAAGAAGTAAGCAAATCAGTTAGCAGTTTTAAATACTTTTGGCACTGTTAAGAATTTAAAATGTGTATTGGTTCTGCTTCAGTTAAACCCTTTAAAGATATATATTCATTTTCCGATCTGGCAGCCCAAGAATACAGTGACACAGGCAGCAAGTTTTCTATGGAGAAAGAATTGAACTACTTTAATCAAGTAAACTTTTTCAGATATGCCATCCTGGATATAGTATTGTAGCGACAATGAGAATGCCCTGCCCTAAATGGACTCACAGAATTCCATCCTGTTATTATGCCAGTCTTTTCTTAAACAACATTCATCACAAAAAGCATGTTATCTCATGAAAAGAAGCATTGTCTATCTGGAGAAGTCTCTCCAAACATGGCTAATTCACTCCAAGCTTTTAAAATGCTATGTCAAGTTGTTATGCAGTTTCTGCTACAAAGGTTCAAGTTGAGTTTTATTATTGTTAAATGTCATTTTCTCATGAAAGACAAGTGGGAAGGAGTCAATAGAGTCATGTTCATTCCTCTCAGACTATCATATCAGGAAATCCAGATAATATTTGATTTAACTGGGTAATAATTTAGAAAATGCAAAGGTTTTAAGCAAATGTGTTTTCAATTATACACTTCTATGAAATCCTTAGAATATCTTGTCCCAACCTATACATCAGGTACTAGAAAATCAGATAAAACACTTCATACAGCTACTTGAAGATAATGTAAAAAGTAATAATAGGAGAATATTATAAACATAGAAAACCTAAGAATCAAAGGACTAGGATCATGTCTCGAGCAGTAATGGGCTTGATCTAGGAGCACGAGAGCCTGAGCTTTATCCTCTAGTACCTATTGAGCTCAAGTTATTCTCCTTCACTGGCAACCTATTATTGCTCCCAAATCATGATACTTTTTCTTCATGAGTTACTCCTTTATCAAACAAATTCATACAAGCTCACACATAATCTTAAACTTCATTTATTCATATTTTTACTTTTTTCATTAGGTTATTTTTCTACAATCTATGAGTATTCCAACAATGACTTTAAAGAAAAAGAACTTATAAAATAGAGATGATTATTTGAAAGAGTCAACATTTGATTACCATCAAGTGATTGATTATTGATCACAATGAGCTACAGCGTTAACCAAATGTCATTCCTTAGACTTTCCTTTATCCTTCTATAAAATGTGACACAATATCAATGCAGTAGCAAAACAGCATAATTTTGATGGTTTATCATTAAAATTCTCCCAATATTTATAATGAGGATTTATGCTTACATTGATAATTATTGAACAGAAATGTAAATACTTTGTATTGATTGCAACCATTGTATAATAATCTTCAGAGAAACAGCAAGACAAATATTGAGTAGATAGAATATGTGCTATGTATACCTGGTAATAAAAGAAGTCACTCATAAGCAAGAACTATTTATATACATAGTGGATCCTCCATCATTCAGCTTACTTTAAATCTTGGCAGGGCCTGCAATTTTTGTTAATAATTAATTCATAGAAGGTCAGTTTGTTTTGTTAGAACAGTCATTTCTCTAAGTAATACGGTTAATGGAAATTTGTGGTAGGTCAATAAAAATAGCAGGCATTATATCACTTCCTTTGATAACACCACAAACAATAAAGCTCCATGATAGAATCTCTTTTATTCTTATCATTGTATCTTGATAATTCTTCCTTTGACACTTTTATTTTTTAAGGATTTTTAAAAAGGTAACACACTTATTTGTACTTGGCTTGCTCCTCAACTATAAAATTCATAAATTGATATTTAGATATTTTCTTGTTTACTTTCACGTCTAAAAGTCAGATTTTCTTATTTAGCTCCTTATTTAGCTGCATCACATGAATAGCTTTTCCATATTGGAAAGGATGTATGTATCCATGTATCCCGATTTATTTAGCAAAACTATAAGAAGTGTGCCTGATCCCTTGAAGTCCTGGTAAACCATGATCTAGAGCTAAATGTGGCCTTCCACTTGTTTATAAAATAAGGAGTTTCAGAACATAGCCCCTCCCTTGTGGCAGCCTATGCCATAGCCAATTTCACTCCACAGTGTAAAGCTCAGAAGCTGTGAGACGACATAAAGTACTCAAAGTCTAAAATACTGCATGAACAGAAAAAGTTTGCAAAACAGATTTATATTGATGCTACCTACCATAATTAGGATTTTTTATTAGCAGTGATGTTAATTTTGTGTATGTGTGTGTACATTTGTTCTTTAAGTTGTATATTTAATTTGTTCAGTCTTTCAATGTATTCATAGTTTCAATATTTTTGCTAGTATTTCAATTAACTTCATGTTAAGAAAATGACAGCTAAATCAATCATATTAGGGGGCATCAAAGAAATAAAACCAAAATGACATGAACAAACATATAAAAAGATGAACTATGGCATTTGACTCAACTAAAGAATGGAAAACAAGAAGTGCCATAATGCAAACTAAGGAGCCAGGAAAGCCAGTGGTATTCAGTCCATAGATCTGAGAATCAGGAGAAGGTGCTGCTGTAGTCAAAAGGATTAGGCACTAGGAATTTTGATATGTCCAAAGGCAGGGGGAAATAGATATTGGTACACAGAGAGGGAGGGGTAGAGAGAGAGACAGAGAGAGAGAGAGAGAGAGAGACAGGGAGAGAGACAGAGCGAGACAGAGAGAGACAGAGACAGAGAGACAGAGAGAGAAAGAGAGGAGGAGGGAGAATGAGAGACAATGAATAAATGAGAATTCATCTGGTTTGAATTTTTTTTTTTGGTGTTGTTGGTGTTCTCTTTAATCCCTCAACTGATAGGATATTGTTCGTCCAGATGGGGAGACTGGATCTTCTCTATTCAGTATCTTTGTTGTGGCCATTTCAATTTTATTATGTGTTGTTGGCCTATTTAGGTGAGTAGATCTGTTTGGCTTGGATTGGGTATATAAATGTTCCCTAAGAATGTTTCTATTTCTCCTAGATTTGTTGGCATAAAGATTTGCAAAGTAACCCTCCCCCCAAAGAATCCTCAAAAAATCAACAACCCAGTCAATAAATGCACTAAAGACGTAATGAAAGACTTCTCAGAGGAAGAAGTAATAATTGCCAATAGACATACGAAGAAATGTTTAAAGTCTGACCATCAAAGAAATGCAAATCAAAACAACATTCCACTTCACCGCCGTTAGAATGTCCATTAAAAGATATGTACTCAATACCTGACTTACATAACGGTAACCCCTCTGTACATCACCTTTACAATAAATATTTTTTAAAAAAAGTAAAATCACTTCTTCATATCCATGAAATAGAAAAAAAAAGATGAAACAATGAAAAATGTTGGTGGGGATGTGGACAAAAGGGAACTTTATTACACTGTTAGTGGGAATATAAACTTGATCAAGTACTCTAGAAAGCAGTATGCAGTTTCCTCAAATGACCAAAGGTAGAGCTTCCATATGACCCACCAGTGCCATTCCTGGGCATTTATCCAAATAGACCACAAACAAGGCCACAGTAAAGTAACCAGCACAACCATATTCATTGCAGAATTGTTTGCCATAGCCAACTGATGAAATCATCCCAGATGCCCTTCGATGGGCAGATGGATCATCTCTACAATAAAATAAAATAAATAAATGCTCCACTTTTAACACCATCCTTTAGAGGTTGGGATTTCAACAGGTGCACCTGAGGTCTGTTATGGACATCAGTACTCAGACTCTTGCCCTCCATTTGTTGTTTTAAATAATATTTGTTTCTGGATTAAGGAGATACGTCTAGATATAATGTATTATCATTCATCTGGAATCACTTCACCCAGTCAGCTTGACACATAAAATGAATTATCACACTGGTCTTTTCACTTAAAAGTATCAACTAGTGTGTATGAGTCATGGTTCTAGTTCTATTTTGAGATGATTGTCATATTTGCTGAAATGAGAAAACTGCATTGGATTGAAGATATATTTCCAAATTAAATGTAATTCCAATACATGTCACTGGTGAATTTATTTTATGTGAAAATCAGGGAGGATTATGCTTAGTATAATTTTTCCATGAATAACTTTGAGCTGACATCTATAGTACTTTTGGTAGATTGAAAGCTGATTCTTATGTTATAAAAAAAGAGTTTGAACTGAGAAAAGGCAAATAGAAAAAAAACATCTAAACATATGAGGAAGTAGCCCTACTTTAGTTAACATTTACATCTGATAGTTGTTTAATCTTCAGTTCCCCTCACCTTCTCAGGAAATTATACCTAATACAATTTTTACATTGGACTCTATTATATGAGCGGGTAATTAATGAGGGTGACATTTACCATGAATGTTGTGCTCTTTTGAAAGATACTCCCCATGAAGAGCTTGTGTTTCCAGAAAATGCTCTTCCAGAAAGATGCTCTTCTACTAACTGCATTTTCAGGTAGAGATTTCCATCAATGCGTTTCTTGTCAAACATATCAGAAGAGATAGTTTTATTGAAGTACACCACTTATCAGTTTCTGATATATGAATTATATAATCTTTCCTTTTAAATTTGTTTAAGTTCATTGAAGGTGACCACATTCTGCCTTAAGGTGCATTATTTGAAAATTTCTTAGAAACTTTTCTTTTTTAAGATTTAAAACCTTGGGCTGGGAATATGGCCTAGTAGCAAGAGTGCTTGCCTCATATACATGAGGCCCTGGGTTCGATTCCCCAGCACCACATATATAGAAAATGGCCAGAAGTGGCACTGTGGCTCAAGTGGCAGAGTGCTAGCCTTGAGCAAAAAGAAGCCAGGGACAGTGCTCAGGCCCTGAGTCCAAGGCCCAGGACTGGCAAAAAAAAAAAAGATTGAAAACCTTTAGTTGTGGCTTCAGCTGGTAAGTTGGACATAGATATCTAAAAGCAAACAAGGTTTATAAACCACAATGTTACCTTTAGGGTCCTAGAAACTGCTGTTTTAATCTTGCAGAGACTCTCTTCCTCCATCCCTTGTGCCTTCGAAATAGGAATGACTATTTTTTCCCAGTTGACATAAAAAAAACTTTAGAAATATTTGGGAAACATTGCTATCTGAAGAGACTAGAATTAGTGCTACTGTAAATGCAGTGTGCATGTATACATACAGAAGACAGCTTTGATTCTGTACCATGACAAGGTAGTCCAGGAAAAGGGAGACTTCTTTGAATTTCTCTCCTGGGTGTGTAGATTTCATGGTGGCTGGGCATACACTAGATTCAACTGGTAAGGAACAAACTATTGGTTGATTTCTTCACACATATTAACACACCTGTGTTTAATCTTATGGAGATGTGATTCAGACTGAACTTCAGAGGCCATGTTCTACCTTGGATTGGAGCAGGCCAGATCTATAAGACTGTTCTGAGAGTCCTGGGCTAAGACATCAGAATGATAAAAAAAAAAAAAAATTAGAGTTTTGAGGAAGAAAATCTGCAAATGAAACTTAGAGGAGAAAAGTCCAACTGAGTTATCATTCCAAATAGACAAAGTTGGAAGGCAGAGGCCCCAGGACTATCTACTAGTACTAAGCATGTAACAGAGTCATTGGATTCTCTGATGGGGGAGAGGGAGCTGGGAGATGATTTAGGTGAGATCTGTGGCACATACTAAACTGATCGTATGAGGTCAGCTTCTGTTTAATGCAGAATTAATCTTGGGAAAGAGACTCTGAAATAAAGGATGTCCTTAATTAAAGAAAACATTGCTTTTAACATATTTTGAAGCCAGGTGTTGGTGACTCATGCCTGTAATCTTAGCTACTCAGGAGGCTGACATGTTAGGATCATGGTTCAAAGCCAGCCCTGGCAGGAAAGTCCGTGAGACTCCTATCTCTAATTATCCAGCAGAAAACCAGAAGTATGCTGTGGTTCCAGTGGTAGAGCACTAGTCTTGAGCTGAAGAGCTCAGGGACAGAGCCCAGGCCCAGAGTTCAAGCTCTATGGCCTCCCTCCCCCCCAAAAAGGATATTTTGACTTTTTCATATTTCAGTTACCAGACTTTTGGGATCTATCTCATTTTAGCCAGTATGTCTGAGAAAAGAAAAATGTTTTTTTAGGTAAAACTGCTCATTCATCTTTTTATTTGTTCACTTGAACATGGTTTCACTTGCAAACTTTACAGTTATTCAGTTCTTTTTCCTGGTTTTGCTAGGAACCACTACTATTTGACAAGATTTTCAATTCATCCTCAATCCTTCCCTGTCAAAGGATGACCTTTTTGTCTTGATTGAAATAAAATGGGCCTATTAAGTTTCTCTATCTGCGCCATAGCAAAGTATACCTCTACCAATTTCACTTCAATTATTTCTGTCTAAGAAATGATCTTTTCACATACACCCATCTCTTCTGTAGCTTTGTTCCAATATTGACTCCCTCTTTCTGTAGCCGTTTCCATTTTCTCTGTATTGATTCCTACTCTTCAGATTGGGACCATAACTGTCTTACACACAAAATTACATGCAATTAATTTTTTGAAAAGAATAAATGCCATTTCCCTGCATCTTGTTTGTAAATTATCTTTTCTTTGGTTCATTATCAGCGTTTTTCTAAAGACTAAATACTCTATCACTATAAACACCATAGTGCTAGTCTTTCCCTAAAGCATAGGAGTCAAAATTTACCCTTTGTTGACATTGTTCTGAGTGCTCTCTTTCTGATGATTGTTTTGAAATATGTATTCTTTTTATCATGTACTGATTATTTAGGATAAGCAACTTCTTTGTATTTTTGTCTTACATTGATGCCTCAGCATCCTCAAGGCCTTGCTACTTGGAGGCTGAGATCTGAGGATCACATTTTGAAGCCAGTCAGGGTAGAAAAATTGATGAGACTCTTATTTCCACTTATCTATCAATAAATCAAGGGGTAGTGCTATGGCTCCAGTAATAGACTGACAACTGTGATCTAAAAACCCAACTAAGAGCTCAAGGCCCTGAGTTCAGGCTCCAGTATTGCAAAAAAATTACACACACACACACACACACACACACACACACACACACACACAATTTGGTTGCTTTCTTAATATTAACACTTAGATGGGATCTTCCAATGCATGGGCCACATTTATTTTCAATACTGTGTTTGAATTAACAACCAAGGAGCTAGACTGTGCTATTTTAACTCACTTCTTTTATTCCTTTACAAACTTATTGTATCAAATAAAATCAAGCCCTCTAAGGTACTATTAAAGTACCTTAGAACCTACTTCCCCCAATCTCCTAATTTACCCCTTATTACCAAGCCTTCAATTTAGTCTCTAGTGCCATATCAATTTCAAACTTTATCTCCTATTTCAAAGCTGTGCAAATTTCTTCCCCTAACTGACCTTTTCAGGGTTTTTTCTCTTGCTGTTTTAACCCACATCCCTACAACTATTGGTAAAATCAAATGATAGTTCAAGGGACAAAGTGTGAAAATCCCACTGCTTTTAGGCTTTTGAACATTTTGTTGCCCTTACATGAAGTGCCTGGCTTTCCCTCTAAGCTTGCTAAAATTCTGCTCATTAAGTAAATCCTAATATAAGGACCATCTTAAGAACAACTTCCCTATTTTTTGTGCTTAGGCAGAAATCATTCTTCCTTCTCTCTATTTCTCAGTTATGGCTTCTTTTATGTCTGAAGAAACATAGTAATACCAGTTGTATTGTCTGTTGCTGAGAAACAAATTAGCCCCAAACTTTGTGACTTATAAAACACATACAGACTTCATCAAACCCCATATGGCTCAGATGCTTACACATAGCCTAGCTGTATCCTCTCTCCTTCATGATCTCATGAAAGGCTGACACTGACGTCAATCTGGGCTTTGCAGTTTTACTAGGTTTACTGGGAAATGATTCCTTTTCAAGCTCAACACTTTCATATGAATGGTTTTGGGCAGAAAGCTTTAGTTCCTTGCTAGCTATTGGCTAGAATATCCTCAGTTCCTTGGCATGTATGTTTCTTTAACATGACCATTTGTTTCGTTCAAGAATGATGGAAAAGATACTCTAAGAGCAAGAAGAGAAGTTAAGCTTTGTTTGTAGCAGAATCATGGGAGAGCCATCCTATTATCCTTGCCATACCCTCTGTTGGTTATAATCATAGCACTAAGTTCAGTCCGTATGTATGTATGTATGTATGTATGTATGTATGTATGTATGTATGTATATATATATATATATGTATGTATTTTGCCAGTCCTGGAATTTGAACTCTGGGCTTGGGTGCTATGTCCTATACCTCAAGGCTAGCACTCTAGCATTTGAGCCACGATTCCACATTCAGGCTTTTCTTTGATTAATTGGTGGTAAAAGTCTCATGGACTTCCTTCCTGGACTGGCTTTTAACCTCAATCCTCAGATCTCAGCTTCCTGAGTAGCTAGTATTACAGGTGTGAGCCACTGGCACCAGGCTATAAAGTAGATTTTCATCTTTACAGTATCCCTATAAAATTGCAACAGTATCATCTCCATTTGCCAGAGATCAAGTTTCCAACTGAGAGGTCAGGTAACTTACTCTTGGGTACTTAGCTAGTAAGTAATAGAAGTCAGATTCAAATCCAGCAAGTTTGAATCTTTGTGTTTAATCACTATATCCTCCCAGGAAAAATACATTATAAATGGGCTGAAAATTGTACTAGATGAGGCCCTTAAAATATCATTGACAAATTAGCATGCTATCACAACGAATTGCTAGTATAGCCATGTTCAATCATTATTTCCTGACCAATTATAGTTTATTTATGCCTTGATGTACAAATGTCTAATAGAATAGAATTGAAACTTCTTGACATTCCGGGAAAGTTAATATTATTCCCAAATGGCTTTTTAGCTTCATGGATCTAGAAATCATGAATTGGCCAATCTGAATAATGCTCACTATGATTACAAAAAATACATAAGTGAATAATAAAGCCTATGGGCTTATATGAATGCATCATTTAAAATATATAATGTATGTTTATATTGATGACATTCTGACTATTGTATTTTATGTTCCTCAGCAACTCTGTCTACTCAAAAAGACATGGAAACCTATGTAAAACCTTATGTAATACAATATTTGTAGAAGAAAAATAAATGATCTCCCTTTTCTTAATGGTTTATGGTACTTTAATTTGTTATAGAACTATCCACTTTGAGTGATTGGTTTTAGTTGTTTTGTATTTTTCGTAGTCTCTTTCTAAGTGTGCATGCAAGAAATTTAATTAGCACTGTGTTAGGGAATATAGCATATTGCAGTACAAGCTTTTATACGTGTTTGCAGAATTCTGTATCAGAATTCTTCCATCTGAGTGAGGATTATGGGAGATGATGGAGTGGCTTGAAAGGTTACTTTTGCTGGGTCACATGGTTACTAAACATGGTTAATGTTTAGCACATGTCACATTCACCTTACCAAGTTGATGGCAATGGTAGCTACACAATAAATATTACTTTCATTGGCTTTATTTTCTTTCTTATTCTCCTTTCCCCAAATTGTATTTTGTGATATTTCCTTTTTCCTTCTTCTCTTTCTTTTCCTTTACAAAACACTCCACAGTATTTAAAATAGAAAAAAAATATTTAAGAAACTTAGTTGTACATGATTTCATAATCAGCTGGAAGAGATAGCCACAATTCAACAAACTCTTTCGGCCATATGATGCATACTAAATATTTTCACAGCCAACTGAACATAGTGACAATGTGGACTACTTGAAACTTTTATGACTTCAGTGGGCTCCCAATGGTGTTTTTCTAATTTCTTGAAATTATTTTCAAAACTCAGATGTTTAATATTCTAATACTGTGTCATAAAATGGCTACATGTTAAGGTGAAGACTGACATGAATTAAATTTTAAGCCATGCTGCACTCCAGATGATTGTGCTTGCCCATCATTTCCTCATGTATGGGTTTTACTTAAAATTAGAGAAGGAAATGAAGAAACAATCAGTTATGCTGTGCTTGGCATTTGCCTCACATAAACATGGGCTAATCATTTGGCAGCTTGTGATTGGCTGAGACCAGTTGCTTGGTTACAAGGAAATATTGTTTTGTTGCTCTATGTATAGTTCATCATGGATGGATGATATTTTGAATTGAAACATTGTCACTAAGTACAGACTAGGCTTATGTCAAACTTGCGTCAGTTTAGCAACTATATAATTCAAGATTTCCAAGTGGAAAGAAGCTGAGAACAGGAAAAAGAAAACAAAAGCTTGATGTTTTGGTAGATCTTGGAAAGCAATTTACCTAAAAGAGAAATTTGAAATTTAAGAGAATGACTTGCTTAACATATAACCAAATTTGGATCTCTTTCCATTTAAATTTTTTAAATAAATTAATATTGAACTTGTAAGACAGTCCTCACTCTGTTCTATGCAAACAAGGGTTTTTGACTTCTGTCTCCATCTCTGACTGGGTGTCCTAGTACCAATCCTTTAGCTTCATTCTTCAGCCAGTTCTAATATTCTGATCCTTCAACAGACCATTGTTATGGAAATACTCACTAAGTCCTTTGATTGGGTGTATAAATTGTCCAATGATAAATGGATGATTGAATAGTGAATTAAATAAACAATGAGTGTTTATTATTTGGTTTTCTTTAAACTAAGGCTATGCCTAAGTAATTTAATTTGAATAAAATTAAAAATTCTCAAGTATGAATAGTAAGATTGAGTTTCCTATAGCTTTGTCTATTAGACTATGTGATTTTACTTTATGTCCAGTTTTGTTTCGTATGTCCTGAGCTTCAATTGCTTACTCTATGAACTGAATCAACTTCACTTGCCTCCCTTCTGAAAGAAATATTTGCTTGCATTAGTTAAATCTTCGTATTATACATAGAAAATTCTCTGAATTTTGGAAAGTGTCATAGTCTGTACCTAAATGAAGGGTTTTATAACATTTTGATTGAAGTCTTTTATCAATTCAAATAAAAAATATGAAGCATCTTTTTTGTGTGTGCTGGTTTGGAATTGGGAAATTAAAAATCATGTCTGTGTTCTATAGTTTTCTTTCTAATTAACAGCCTCTATACCTAATATGTAGAAAAGTCAAAATTTATTTGTATATGTGGAGGCCCACAGTCCCAGGTCTCTTTGTAGTGAGGCTGGCCTTGAACTTTTAATCCTCTTACCTCTCTGCCTCCTGAATTCCACAAAGCAGAGATTTAACTTGCAAAATGGTCTGGCTTTAGATTTGAGTGAACTTAGAAATAATCGATGAAACACTTATTTATATCACAGGTAGATATTTGCTATTTGACTGTCTTTCCTTCTTAACTATAGTTAAATGTTCTAGTGGATGATTTTGTTTGGAACAAGGTAAATAAACTTAATTTTTAGGAGTATTAATTAAACACCAACCCAGAGTACATTGCTGAAGGTTTAGGCTTTAGAATGTTGAAACCAAAGCAGTTGGACTATGGCAAGAATTCTTTGAAACTACAATAAGCTATACTTAAAAAAATGTGCATGACAGAAAACTCTTCTGTATTTTTACTCCATAGTTGGGCACCATAAATACAAATCAGTAAGTTTCTGCAAACCACATGTCATGTTCTTATTCATGGTGACATGTAATTGGTCTGTAAATGAATGTCTAAGGGTCCTGGAACCTCTAGAATTACGTAATAAATTATAATGTATTTAGAATAACATACTTTTGGTCAAGTTTTTTAGTATTCTTGGATTTTCCAATTCTACATATCTGTATAGTTGTAATTGCCCTGAGTGTTTCAGTTGTGTGCATTTTTCACTAGATTCTAACCTATCAAATGGGCCTTGTTCACTTCTGAAGAAACTCTGATGCTTGGCACAGTACTTACTACTGAGCAGGACTTGATGCTGATGGAATAAATGAGTTGATTGAGAGAATAAACAGTAGACTGTGTCATTTATATATCACCTATTGAAAAGCATTGATGTATATTAGCTTTCTGGGTATCTAATTGTGAAAGGAGAAATAATTTGGCAGACTTAGTGAATTTAGGTAAACAGAATTTCACTCTCTCAGCTCAATAGTTTGAATCTTGAAGGCAGATGAAGTAAAACAGGTAGTTTAAGGCTTACCTGTCTAAAATATGATGCTTTCTGAGGTTCCTGCTATCTGAAGTGATTTCTAGCCTTTCGGTATATGACTGAGTAACTGCCCAATAGTTTCCAACCACCTTCAAAAGCACTAACAATAACAGTCTTTGCTTCAAAGACTTACTTAAAATGTTTACTGGGCTCCACATTAGAACTTCACGATTTTCTTTTAATAAAACATCCTGAATATTCCTTTGTAGCGTCCTCTCACATTCCAGTCTTAGCATAGGATAGCTTTTCTGTAGAAGTGCTCTTCTTCCAGTTTCATTCACCTGGTTAATTCCTGTTTTGACCCCGAAGTAGATTCAAATCCTGATACTCAGCAATGACTACTTCTTGTTATTTTGTTAAACATGGTTTACTTAATATTCCTCATTAGACTCCTAATCATTGTCAAACAGAACTTACTTTTAAAGCCCTGGTACCAAACATAGTACTTAATATTGAAAGAGCTTTCATTGTTGATGATAAATGAGTGTCTCATTAGTGAAATAAACAATGAGCACCATCATCTAATGTTAGCATCTAGTCTCTTATTATGATAGTATAGCCAATCCATTCAACTTTTCCCTTTGCATGACCGAGGAAATGTGTTTGCTTTAAGTACTTAAGATTAGAGTTCAGTTTATGTCTATTTATGTGCCTACCAGTTGTATAGCTCAATGATGCATATTATGGGACATGCCAGGGCATGTTACATCAGAAAGAAGCAACTAGCTGGCCCCACCTGTTTCCCAGCCCCGGGGTCATGTGTGGCTATTACACCAGAACCCAGAAAGGCCGTTCTAGCTGGCCCTGCCTCCTAGCCAAGTGTAGCTAAGATGGCACCTGATGGTGAACCCGGAGGCGGTCCTGTGGGCTGTGATGGAAAATTAGGCCACCTCTAGGATTGGTCCCTGGCTTTTCTACCTTTGAGGGACAGCCCATGCCTCCCCTCACAGTCCCTAGATAGGTGCACATACACCCCTCCCCTTCCTGCCAATCTTTGAGCTGAATGGCTCCTGTGTCCTACTTACCTGTATGTACTTCCTCAATAAAGGAGATCTTGCACTGACTTATCTCACAGACACATCTGATTGTCCTCCGTTGAGGGAGGACTGGGTGCAGGCCGTCTGTACCCTTTCCTCCTCGGTTTAAATTCTTAAATGTCTTTTGATGAAATTAAGGTTTTCCAAATGCATTTTCCTTTCTACATTAAAAAAAAATTATCCTATGTGACCTGTTGTCCAATCAGTTAAGGTTTTTACATCTGGATGACTGTCTGGCATTTTGGTTTTGATCCCTTTTTTTTTAATCTTTGAACAATTCACAAACATATAATAAAAACATACATAATAGTGGTTATAGACATAATAGTTGTTATGGAATATCTTTTACAACATTCATTTTCTGATAGCTCATGACTCTAAGGAATTCTTGATGAGAGGTCTAATTGAGAAAGAAAGCCCTTGTTTGAATTTATATTGTAACTCAATATACATATTTGAAAAGCAACATTTGATAGTGAGTGAACTGATTAATAAAAGCTTATGTGTCTGAAGAGAAAATGCGTGTTTTTAGGGGAAACAGTTCATAGAGAATAATTCTGGTTAGAATCAGGCTCATATCCAGACTCTAAGGCATTTTTATGGGACATGAATTTCTTTTTGATAAAGTAGTTTCACCAATCTTTTGGGTTGGTAGCCAAATATACAAACCCATTCCAGTAGATATTTCTGGTAGTGAACAGATACTAATTTCCTATAGCTCCAAATGCTCATTTGCAGAATACCAATGAGAAATTAGACATACAGAATTTCTTAGCTTGTGTAAATATTAAGATTCGTAAATAAATGTACATCTCTAGAAAAAATGATCTGCTGTATATCTTCCAACTGACTTAATTATGTAGGAAACCAGGAAAACCAGAGCTGCAACATTCACATGGAAAGGAAGAAACTTTGTGCTGAAGAATTAGATATTTTCTCTCATCATTTTGCATCAGCCTAAATTGTCCTTTACTACCACAAAACATGCTTTTCCCTCCTCTTTTACTTAAAACCTCTGATATCAAGCATTTTAGTATAGTAATTTAGATGTGTTTCTATTTACTTAGAATAATTTAGTAAATATATCAACTAAAGCTGCTAAAGTGTTAAAATATCTATCCCAAGTAGCTTATGCCATTTTCCCCATTTTTCTTCTATTATCTGTTAAGAGACAGTAAAACTGGAAATGTAGTTCTTTTGAGACAAAATGAATTCTTCAAGTATGGAAACAACTTTACTGAGATTTTATTAGACATAAATGGTTTGTTTTTTGCAAGCAGTTGTGTTGAGGCCTGCTGGTTCTTTGTCACAGTTGGTTTGTTTGAAATGTGAAAAACTATTCACAAAGAAAAAGAAGATGCAGAGACACACAAAAGCTGCTCTGCTGCATGGATAGAGTAAGAACTTGGACCAACATCCATGACAAAGGAATCCAATTGAAAAAACAATAACATTGAACTGAATTCAGCATTATGAATTTCACTCAGCCCATTTTTAAAAACCTTTCTCAAGTTAGGGTTGGGCTATTGATTCAGAGAGTAATATGAGTGATGTTATTATTTAATTGTTTACTTTTAATTCCAGGAGAGTTTAGATCAGGAAATAGTATTGGCAATATACCTAGTGTATCCAAAGTGCTGAATCTATTTAGAGTCTGAGCTGAAAATTAGCACTTCCTTCTAACACTTATCTTTTGCCAAAATTTGCACTTTTAATGTCCATCATAAACACATAAAGGAATTCCTCATAAAACAATTTCTCGTTGTTACTTGTTTTTAAACCATCTCCTAAGATTTAGTTAGCTTAACAACCAGGTAATATCTAAATGTTTCTGTGGATTAGGAATTCAGGCATAATTTGGCTGAATCCTCTGGCTGAGAGTATACCCAGAGGCTGTAATCAAGGTGGCAGCCAGGCCTGTAGTCTTCCTGGCCTCACATGCGGGAAGATCTGCTTTCAACCTCACTGTGATTGCTGGAAGCACTCAGTTCATCTCAGCCTAGGCTCAGAAGCACTCTTCCTTGACGTGATTTAGTTCCTTGCCTTCACAGAATACGGCAGCTTGCTTCATCAGAGGCAATGCAAGAAAGAGATAGCGGAGGGGGTAAGAAAGGAGGGGAAGGACAGGAAGAGGGAGAGAAAGTAACAGAAAACCATACCAAAGACAGAGTTTTTATAACATAAATATACAACATCATTTATAGTATCATATCTACTAGAAACAAATAGATCCAGTCCTGTACCAGGGATAATATCAGAAATAGGAATGACTGGTTGCTATTTTAGATGTTGCCTCCCACACTGATTTTGAAATGCCTTTCACCAGGACTTCTATGGCTGCAATATTATGTTAATGGAGAAACAGTTTGAAGGTTTGGCAATGGGTGGTAATCTCCCTCCTGCTGTTCTCGCTTGTATGACTTTTTATTAATGGCTGCTTCTTCCTTTGATGTGAGCCCCTTGAGAGTTTTCACCTTAAGTTTGAGACAGATGTAGGCATTCCTCACTTCCTTTCCTACTTCTCAAGAAGAGCTGCAGAATGTGCTGCAGGTGAGGCACTTGGACCTATGTGGGAGCTGGCCAAAACAATGCAACACAATTTCCTCCAATGCTTTAGTCCAGTGCATTATAAACCACTGGGAAGGGGTTGGGAAGGAGGAAAACCCTAGACTAGGGGATAATGCTATGCTACTTGTACACTCCATACTTCTGTCCCTAGAGCTTTCCTATCCCCTAGAACAGTCTTGAAATAAATAATTGGACTCTGTGATTTGCTGCCTGTCTGTATAATAAATGCCTACAATAAATGTGATTCATGTTAAGTAGTGTTATATGAGTGTGTGCTAGAATACTGGATTCAGATAAGTTGGTCACCAGTTCAGTCAACTAGCGACAGGCTGATGCCCTGACCTACTAACAAGCTGTCTACACTGACCTACCTGATTCAAAGATCACACAGACATACACAGACACACACAGACACACAAACACGCACGTAGCTCGAGAATATCTCAACATGAGCAGCACTAATAGGAATATAAGAAATATTTTATGAATAAGTGATTAGCTTGTCTGCAGAGAGTACTAGTGTTTTATATATACATCAATTCAGGGTTAGAAATTGGTATAAAATAAAAAGCCAGAAGATAAAAAGACGATTCCATTTCTGTGCATTGCTTGGGACCTTCTGTATTTCCATACTAAATGCTCTATGCAACATAATATATATCAACTGAGCATCATTATAAGCATAAAACTTATTCTTAATAATGCTTTTAAATAAGGTAGACCATTATTTAATTGCTCAACTACCTGGCAGTCAGTGAAGTCATGTTTTTGTGCTTTGAAATTTACTATAGCTAAGTTTTTTTTAATTCCATGAGGTGATATAAATTTATCTAACCAGTGAATTAAGACTATTACTTGAAAAGGTCTAGTTGTCCTAACTAGTAACAAAATGTCAAATAAATGACAAAGACAGGGAGGGTAAAGGGAAGGAATTTTCCGTGGAACTAAAAAGGGAAAGCCTTATAAAGGTTCTTATACTTCATCTACTTTCAAGGATGGGTAGAATGTAGACAGTGCATATAGAGAGAACAGGTGACCTGCCATCTATCATATAGTGGCCTTGGAGAGGATTCCACCACACAAAGTAACCTTTGAAGTCAAAAGTAGGTTCTCAATGTTCAATAATCACAGCGAGTAATGTTCTTCTTTCTGTTTTTCTATGCCATCTGTGTTATATACAGTTAGAAGAAAAAAATCTTTTGAATGTGAAAATAAATGGATATTATATTTTTCATGTTTTTTTTTTTTGGCCAGTCCTGGGCTTGGACTCAGGGCCTGAGCACTGTAATTGCTTCTTTTTGTTCAAGGCTAGCACTCTGCCACTTGAGCCATAGTGCTACTTCTGGCCATTTTCTATATATGTGGTGCTGAGGAATCGAACCCAGGGCTTCATGTATATGAGGCAAGCATTCTTGCCAGTAGGCCATATTCCCAGCCCCTATATTTTTCATTTCTAAAGTTACAAAGTCAACACATGGAAGAATGTGTTGACGAAACAAAATAGGGTGATTTGTTAGTTCAAATTACTGGAATATTTATTTATCTGCTCTATTTGCATATATTATCACAGGATCCTTGGGAACTGAAGAATGATAATTGCTTCATTTAGAGAACATTTACAGGGGCAAGATACAATAACCCATACTTTCATTTTTTAAGTGATTTATGCAGTCATGTTTACCAATATGTTCCCTTTCACACACCAAAAGTATGACTCACATTGTTCATATTAACATGAGCCTCTCACCATCTTCTCTAGCATAAGGGCTTTCAAGATGACTTGAAAAATGATCTTTTCCCCTTGTTTTCTGGGATCTTCATTTTGTTTATAGAGAAATCATAATTCACAAAGCTTCCACATAACATGCATTTGAAGTTTATTTTTTATTTTGTGTATGTATGTCTAGTGTGATGGATAAAGCTTCCTTCATTTTCAGTGTAGTAATGTCTCCAAACAGAAAAATTATGTTTGTCAACCTGTGTGCTAATTTCACTTAAACTTTGACTGCCACACTGTAGAAATTAAACAAAAAAGTGATTGGTAAGACCTAATGATGTAAATTACTACAGCTCTAACTGAACTGATGGGTAAATTTGAATCCATGCCAAGGACTTGGATTACTTTTTGGGGATAGAAAGATAGAAAGAGTAAAAATTGTTCTAAAGCTTCTATTCTTTCATTGCAATCTAAGGTGGCATTGGCTAAAAGCAACGATCTTCATGTCAATAAACTAAATTTTCATTTTTGCTCTTCTAGTTTCATTTTATGTGACCTTAGGAAAGTGACAGAACCTTTGATGAAATAGTAAATTTTAAATAGTATATTACAAAGATTAAATCATATAATGCCTGCAAAGTCTTTCTCAAGATAAAATATTGTTTTAGTTTATTCATTAACTTATTTATTACTTTTTTTTATTTTTGGGTGCAGGGCTTGAAGTCAGAGCTTGGGCACTGTTCCTGAGTTTGTCTTGCTCAAGGCTAGCAGTCTGACTTTGAGCCACAGTCCACATTGGTTTTCTGTGGTTAATTGGAGATGATTCTCATGGATGTTCCTGGCCAAGCTGGCTTTGAACCCCAATCCTCAGATCTCAACTTTCTTAGTGTCTGGATTACAGGTGTGAGCTACAAGATTTTCTTGTTATAATAATCAAGTTGGGTATTATCCTTTTGTATCTTTTCATAGGTATGTTTATTTCCCTTTTCATTTTTTTGTGAAAAATATAGCCAGGGGATGGGGGTGTAACTCAGGAAAGAAATAGGAAACAAAAATCCATCTTGACTGGAGAAAATGAATTTCAATTATTTTTCTGCACAAGAGTAAAATATGATCCCCAAATTAATGGCAGCCAGAAGCTACTAAGTACTTTATGTGGTACCCATTGTCAAATTATTTTTATAAGTTAACCCATTTAATTCTCTTTATGACTACTATAAAATTTCTGTTTTCATTTCAACTTTTGGACAAGGTAATTGAGGTTCTGAGTGTCAGGTAGTATATTAGTCTATTTTCTCATGTTACAATTCAACACCTGACAATGGGTGATGTATAAGGAAAATGAAATAATTAGATTTGCAATTCTAGTGGCTAGGAAGTCCAAAAAGCATTCCAAAAATATCCTGGTATAGGCCCTCTGACTTTATCACACATGGTAGAGATATATAAAGGATCTGATCATATGTAGAAGAGCCAAGGGTCTGGATGTCCTTGCTTTGTACCAACAAGTTCTTTGGAGCTAAATCACCCATATCACTAGCATAAATAACATTGTGAGGATGATGCTCCATTGCTTAACCATATTCCATGGGCATCACGTATTAAACGTTTGACGACCAGGTACCATGCTTTCATCTAGCATATGATTATTTGAGGCACACACTGAAGCAATAGCCTTTTTGTAGCAGATGTTTTGTGCAAAGTGAACTAATTGTACAAGACATGCGATATAGGATAGAAGGGAAAGACACCAGGCATAGAAGAAGAGGAAAATAATGACCTGTCTACCCAGTGTCAAAATTATCTTCTACTCGGGCTGGGGATATAGCCTAGTGGCAAGAGTGCCTGCCTCATATACACGAGGCCCTAGGTTCGATTCCCCAGCACCACATATACAGAAAACGGCCAGAAGCGGCGCTGTGGCTCAAGTGGCAGAGTGCTAGCCTTGAGCGGGAAGAAGCCAGGGACAGTGCTCAGGCTCTGAGTCCAAGGCCCATGACTGGCCAAAAAAAAAAAAAAAAAATTATCTTCTACTTGTTTAGAAGAAAGCAGGAGTTTAGTCAAGAGATAAAGAGAAAATAACCATCAGGCTGTCTCTTTTTTTCTCTCTTTAAGATTGAGATAGTTGTTTCTGCTTATTTTACAAAAGATACATTACTGCAATTAGTAGCACCATTTAACATTATGTTCCTTCAAGGTGATATTTTATAGTTATCCTGGTGGTCATAGCCAATGTTGCCATTTTATTCTGTTTGTAAATTTCCATGGTTACAGCTTGGTTGTGGTCATGGAAATGCATGTCCTTTGGTTGATGTGGACCAGGGAGGGTTTCTAGTATACTTTAGTTCTGCACAGAAGGCCAAGAACTCCCTTATAGGGAGGTGAGTGATGATGGAGACATTGATATGACTGATGGGAGGGGGGTTGGAGAGAGGGAAAATGAACCAGAGAGAATATGAATAGCAAGTTTATCACATTAAAACTGTTACCTGTCACAATGACAAGTATCTAAAAGTAGCCAATAGACTCAGGGAAATGACTCTGTTTATCTTCTGTAAGTGTGTACATCTAAACTTTTTAGACTAGTTTAACATAGCATTTATTCACCTTAACTTCTTGTTCCATTGTTGTAATTTGACATTTCTAAACAGCTAATTTTCAGGCATTCCTAGCAAAGGTGAAAAATAATTGAAAAAAATTGTGGCAAGAAATCTACTGACTGATTGAAATGAGGTAAATTAGCGACAGTGGCATTAACATTTATATTAAACATTTTAAAGCTGCTGCTTTGGATACTTCATCTCCTAAGCGTTGCATAGAAGTGAGATCTGTATTGTTTAAGAGTTGATTATTGATGTCAGAGAAGTTTAAATTTGCACATACTGCAATTTACATTCACTGTGGCTTGCTACCAGAAAGGCCAAATCTTAAATTATTTATGCAAAGAAAGGAATTGTTCTGTTCTTTATCTGAAACTATGCCAACTGCATGCTTAACAAGGATCGACTTTTCACTGAAAATAAAACTTTTTCCAAGCTTGTATTTTTTATCTTGTCACTGGTGTTTCACCCCTGATGAAAATGAATTATGATCACATAGCACAATGTTTTGCCCAGACTCTTAAAAGGGTAATAACTAGAGAAGGCCTGATGGCAAATTCTCTGAGAAAAGCTAACAGGTTTTTACTTTACTCGGCAGGCTGTTAATGCTTCTTGCACAGATACTGCTGAATATACAAGTTTTAGACATTATTATTTTTGCTTAGCAGAATGTATTCTTAGTTTAAAAAAAATGGAGGTTAAAAGACTGTCATCCAAAATCTGTTTCCTATAAAACTAATGAACTTCACATGCCAAAGAAAACACAGATATTTCAGAGTTAAGGTTTTGTAAAAAAATTGATAAGAACATGACCAGAGTAGTTTATAATAAATATAAAAATTTAGAAAGTCAAAATTTATTTGGTCATTAATCATTTAAATCCAAAGCAAACAAACACAGTAGGCAGTCATATATGCCAGCTACTTATGCTCACTGTTTTTCTTTTAAATATAAACTGTCTTTTTTTTTTTTTTTAAAGAAGCTTCTGTATATTATCCATGATCATGTAGGCTCAGAGAGGAGAGATGGTTTACTCTTAGCCAACAGTCAGCTGATCCAAAAGCAGAACCCAATTTCTGGGATTTTCTTTTTGCTCAATGGGAATCTGGTAACTACTTGGAGAATATGTCATTTTCAAGGTTTTTCTGAAGTACAAGGAAAAAAGTTTCATGTCTTCTATAATTCTTAGTCATAGTAATATTGTCTATTAATATAAAATCTTGCATGTTGATGTATATTTCTGTACACATATGCCCCAAAGTGAAATAGTAAGTAAAATACCAAGATTATGTGGCAGTTCTACTTTTAGTTTCTTGAGGAAACTAAATACTGTCTCCTAAGTGCCTGGAATAATTTTGTATTTTCAACAACAGTATGTAAAAGTTCCTTTTCACCCCGACCCTTGCCAACATTTGTTATTATTTGCTTCCTTTATGAAAGACTAGAGTGATATGAAATCCTGGTGACATTTTGATTGACATTCCTTGTATTGTTAGGGGTGTTGAACATTTAATCATGTGTTTTTTAGCCATTTGCTTATACTTTTTATTTTTAGAACTATCTCTTTAATTTGTTTATCAATTTTATTCTTCTAATGTTTAATTTTTTTGAGGTCATTATATATTGTGGATATAAATCCTCGGTCCATTGGACAGCTAATGAAGATTTTTCTCCCATTTTATGAGCTATTTTTTATTTTAAAATTATTATCTTTGATATGCATAAGCCTTTTAATGTGGTATAATTACATTTGTAAATTCTTGGTCTTATTTGCTCACCTACTGGAGTCCTGACAGGAAGTTGTGTATACCTTTATCTTCCAGTGTTTTCACTATGATTTCATACAGTTTTTTTTTGTTTTTGTTTTTCAGATCTTGCATTAAGGTGTTTAATTCACTTTGGATTGATTTTAGTACATGGCAAAATATAGGGATCTGTATCTATCATATACATTTATTAATTTCTCCATACCCTTTGTTCAAAAGACTGTCTTAACTTTAAGGTATGTCTCTGTCTCCTTCATAAAAATGAAATCAAATGACTGTAGCTATGTGTATATTTTTGAGGATTTTTTATTCTGCCCCATTGGCCTACTTGTGTATTTTTGTACCTGTCTCATGCTGTCTTTGTCACTACAGTTTGAAGTTAGATATTAGAAAGTCCACTTTTGTCCAGAATATTTTGGTTGCTTTACCATTTCATATGAAATTTAGGATTATCTTTTACATTTCAGTGAAGAATGACATTGGATATTTTCATAGGGATTCCACTGAATATGATGACATTTAGTAGTTTGATCTTGGTAATGTAGACAACTTCACAAAATTAATTCTATAAACCTATGAATAAGGAAGGTTCTATAACCACTCATATTTTTCTCCAATTTCTTCTACAATGTCTTATAGTTTTATTGTAGAGGTATATTCATTCCTTAGTTAAGTTAATTATAGGGATATTATATTATTATTTCCAGTATACTGTGGATAAAACAATCCTCTTAATTTTTCTCTGACTGTTCATTGTTAGTATGTAGGAAAGTGACTGGTTTTTGTATGTTGATTTTTGTATGTTGCTACTATATCAAACTATCTATCAGTTCTAAGATTTTTGTGTGTGCTCTTTAAGGCCTTTTATGTACCAGATCATATCATTTGTAAAAAAGGATAATTTAACTTTATCCTTTCCTATATATATTCCTTTGATGACTTCCTCTTGCTTTATTTCTTCTTTGACTAGGAATGTTAGCAATATATTTAATAAGATAACTCCTTTCTGATATTATAAAAGATGAATGCAGTTTTTCTCATTCAAAAAAAGTTTCATAAGTGTTCATATATGGCTTCTATTATATTAACAAATTTTATTCCTAGCTTATTCAGGGCTTTTTAAAAATTCATGAATGAATGTTCAATTTTGTCAAAGGCCTTGCTTATATCTATTGAGTTGTTTATAAATATTTAGTCCTTAATTCTGTTTATAAGTTGCATTACATTTAAAGATTTGCTTATGTTTAACCATTCTTGTATCTCTAGAATGAATATAACTTGATCATGATGTGAAAAACTTTATTTCAGAGTTACAGTTACATAAATCAGGTAATGAGTACATTTCTTTTTGAATAGTGTCACTTCTTCCCTCGTTTTCTCCCAGTATTTTCCCTTCCCACTACTCCTCCCACCTAAGTTGTATGCTTCATACTCAACAGTGTCTTGTGACTATCACTGCTGCATTAGTTCACCCTTGGTTCCACCATTACTTGTATGCTTACATAAAAGACAAAAAGTATAGAAGTCATAAACAGTGACAAAGAGGGAAAAATACAAAAAATAAAGTAACAAATAAAAAAACCCCAACCAGTCTTGTTTCCATTTTTATGGAGTTCATTTCAATAAATATCATGATTTTTGTGTCCTTAGATGGCTTGGGCAGTATGGCAATACTGTTTCACTGAATGAATATGACAGAATTCCCTTCTTCTTTATTTTACTGACTAGTGTGAAGAATAATATCATCAGTTCACCCCAAATTTACTTGCTTTGTTATTTTTTTCTTTATTGTCAAAGTGTGGTACAGAGGGGTTACAGATTCATATGAAAGGCAATGAGTACATTTCTTGTTCTACTTTGTTATTTCCTCCCTCATTTTCCCCCTTCCCCTTCCCCTATCCCCTCTCCCACCAAGAGTTGTGCAGTTGTTTTACACCAAATGGTTTTGTAAGTGTTGCTTTTGGAATGGTTGGTCTTTTTGTTCTTTGTCTCTCAATTTTGGTATTCTCTCTCCCTTCCCCAGTTCTAATACCCATATAAACAGTATCCAGGGTACTCAGATGTGATACAGTAGTAGCGAGGGTACAGTCACAGGAAGGGAGTACAAGAGAAACAAAACTAAACAAACCAGTCAAACAGACAAGGAAAAAGAAAAAAATTAGTACATTTGCATGGCATGTTGAAAATAATTACAACAGTGGTATAACTCGTTTCTGTAACATGGAGTTCATTTCACTTGGCATCATCATCTTACGTGATCATATGGGTGTAGCTATTGGGGTATACTGATCTTCTACCATGACTAGCCTAATGATGTACTAACTATTCCCTATTTTTTATTTTATTGTAAGGGTGAGGTCCGAGTGGTTACAGTAAGGTAATGAGTACATTTCTTGTTGAACATTATTAACCACTCCCTCATTTTCTCCCACTTTCCTTCTCTCTCAATCCCCTCACCCTCAATCTGTAAAGTTTATTTCCAATTTAGGGTCTTGTGAGTATCGCTGTTGCCTTGGTTTACCCTTTGTCTTTTTCTCACCACTGTTATTCTCCTTCCCTTCCCTAAATCTGCTATATATAATACACACACACACACACACACACACACACACACACACACGACACAGGGTACCCAAATGAAAAACAGTGGCAGTCTACTAGAACTTTTCAATTAATCTATTCATTTCTGAGTTCTTGTTTGTTGGGAGAATCTTTACTACTGCTTCAATCTCATTGTCTGTTGACAGCCTTTTGAGTTAATATAGTCCAATCATACAAGTTAATATAGTCGAATCATACAAGATTTGAAATTTATCCATATTTCCCTAGACTTTTCAGTTTATTCGCTTTCAAAATATTTCCTAATGATACTCCAGATACTCGAGGCATTTGTTCTGTCAGCACCTTTCTCATGTTAGTGATATTAATTTGTATCTTCTTTCTTTTGGTTAGTGTGGCTAAGGGTTGGTCATTCTTGTTTACCTTTCTGAAGAACCAATTTTCTGTTTCATGGATTCTTTGTATGATTTTAGTATTTTAGTGTTGATTTCATTAATTTTAATTCTGATATTTTGATTTGTTCATGTTGTTCTAAGATCTTGAAGTGCATCATTAGGTTATTTATTTCCTCTCTCTATGATTTCTTAATTCAGTTATCTGAAAACGGAAAGGTCCCAAGAATTGTGTTAAGTCATCCTCTAATTTTCATTTGGTTCTATGATTTAAAAAAATACTTCCTCATTTCTTTGGTTTCTCTTATTTCTTTATCATTCAGTTGCATATATGCATTTAAATATTTTATGTGATTTTTTACCATTGATTTTTAGTTTAATTCCAATTCAGTCTGATAAAATACAGGATGTTATTTCTATTGTGATATTTTATGCTTGCTTTTTGATCTACAAATGTTTTGATCTAAGTGATCTCAAAGTTTCAAGAGCTCTTGAGAAGAATGAATGTCCTGCCCCTGTTAGACAGAATACTATGTTAAGTTCATTTGATTCATAGTACCGTTTAGTTTTGAAGGTTTTTTTTGTTTTGTTTTTGTTTTTTTGACAAATTTAGGACTTGAGCTTAGATACTGCACCTACCGCACCTGAGGTTTTATACAAGTCTAATGCTTTACCACTTGAGCCACAACTCTACATCTGAATTTTTGGTGGTAAATTGGAGGTAAGAGTTTCACTAACTTTCTTGCCTGGGCTCCCTTCAAACCATGATCCTTAGATCTCAGGCCTCCAGAGTAACTAGGATTACAGGTTTGAGCACCCAATAGGTTTTTTTTTTTTTTTGCCAGTCCTGGGCCTTGGACTCAGGGCCTGAGCACTGTCCCTGGCTTGTTTTTTGCACAAGGCTAGCACTCTGCCACTTGAGCCACAGCACCACTTCTGGCCATTTTCTGTATATGTGGTGCTGGGGAATCGAACCCAGGGCTTCAAGTATACGAGGCAAGCGCTCTTGCCACTAGGCTATATCCCCAGCCCCCCCAATAGGTTTTTTAATTTTTACTTTTGCCTGCATAACAAGTCTAATTGTGAGAGCAGACTACTGAATCAATCCACTATTATCATCTTGGACTTATTTGCACTTTTACATTTAAAGTATTTATTTCATAAAAATTGATGGGACATAAATGTTATTTATGGGCATAAATGTTATTTCCTGGTGGTAATTTTTTTCTTTATCACTCTTACCATCTTTATCTCTTCTGACTAATTTTGCTTTGTCAATGGTAACTATTCATCTTGGTTTTGATTTCTAATATTCTTATTTTTACATTTCAAATGCAGTATTTTATTATAGATGTTGTTTGTTTCCATTTTGAGCAGTTATAGAGTGTTTTCATTAGAATGGTTTGCAATTGTGGGGCTGTAACTCCTTTCATTCATCAGTTAAGAAAGTGATGCACTGAATGACTTGTCAAATGTCTTTCAGATAATTAGGGGCAAACAGACACAGGAGGCCTGACTCGCAGGCCAGTCCTCTGTGCCCTCTGCAATTAACTTATTTTCTTCATAGATGCATCAATTTATAAATACAGGATTCTTGTCGCATTTGAGTAGGCATTGAAGGAGTATTTTCAGAGAAAAATAGAATGTAATGAGACATACAGTAGGTAAATTTGCTGTTATAGGTGACTTTCAATGAGAAGTGCGATCTGGTATGGGACATGAGATATCGTCTCATATATTTTCACATGTAACCTTTGAGGGACTTCAGGGACAAGGTAATGAAAGACAGGTCTAGTCTCTTGGCCTTTCAGAATGTGAAGTGCCTCTTTAGATGGAGTATGCAAATGAGTACACAACTAGGTGTGTTTCTAACTGCTTTCTTTCACATACCAGGATGGATGTAGGTTGAAAGGATAAAATTCAGGATTGGTTTCTCAAATATGACCAGAATGTGTAGAATACTACACAACATTATGAATATCTCTGGACACATAAGGTGAATCATACTTGCAAAACTAGGATATCAAATGTAGTCCTTTTCTTATATGTTAAAAAAAAAACAAACACATGTTTTCTCCCCTTATCTGAACACTTGACTAAATGATCCCATCTGGACACTCTTAAGTTGGGTTGTTTCCTGTCCTTAAAGAATGGAATAAAAAATGAACTGTACATTCTCTCCAGGGCCTGTGGGAGGTCAGGATGACCTAATGTCTGATGATGTTATGACAAAGGTAAAGAGCCATGGAAGTTTTAAGCCAGGGTTTTTTAAATAACTGAGGTTGGATTAGTGATTACTTCTGTAAGAATTCTGTGGGGCTCTACTAGAAGAAGAAAGTGACAATGGAAAGTTATTTACCGTTTGGCTTGCAGAAGGCAATTTTTGTGCACAGCCTAGCTCTTGATAGAAAAAGGAAAACCTTGTCTCTGACAAACACTGAGAGGTGTTCCTATTACATATTTGACTTAAAATAAAAAATAAGATGTTTCAACCACTAGAGATCCCATCTATTATCTATCCACTGCAAGTAAAAACAAAGGGAAGTTTATAGCAGTTCTTAGTGCTCATTAGTTACCAGTTAACTGACAGGGTTCCCTTTGTTCCAGCAGGATAGGAACCATGGGTAGATGAGGAGAAAACTGCTCCAGTGGTGACAGGGACCTTTGAATGCCCAAGGTCTAGGAACTGGGCTGGGAGTCCCCGATTAGTATTACCTCTTAATACTGAGAGCTAAGAGCCTTTTGCTGCAAGATTTAGAAGCCAGAGGCCTATAGCTTCCTACAGTCAGGTTGGTGATTTATCTCTGTCTGTTTCAGCAATGTGTTTCCCACACTTGGAAGCTATTGTAACCTTTAACTTCAGTGGGAACTTAGGTTCCAGTACACTCAGCCCTATCATGGTAGATGCAACACATCTTGGTCCTAGTGTGCTCAGATGATTTTCATCTTTCCATCCATTTGGGTTAGGATATCAGAATCCTTTGACTTTTAAGGCGTGGCAGCACTTGAAAGCTTCTGGTGACCACAGTATGCATTTAGTCACCATTGGTTCTTCAGGTCTTCATTGCCCTCCTTGTCTCTTATCATTTCTGCTCCCTGGTCTTTTCTGCCTCAGGCTGCTTTGGGGCTCTTCAGCTGCCCTTTCTTCCTTTTAACCCTTTCCTGACCTCTGCCACCACTATTGTTTGGCTCCACCTTCTGCTGTCCTTTTTGCATGCTATACTAAGCCTGCTCTAAACCTCCTCTAAGCCTGCTATACTATAGTAATAACGATCCAGAGTGGCCATAAAAGAATATTCCAGAGATGACTTTCATTTGACCTAGTAAGGTAGCAGCTAGGGAAAGTAGAGTACAGTATCTCCCAGCTCACTTGAAAGGTGAGCCTAACACTGTTTCAAGTAGCCTGCAAGCTAAGGAAGGCCACACTTATACCAAACAGAATAATGACTTATGCAAATTAAAGACCATGTTTACACTACTAACAGACCTTTTACTGGGCCCTCAGGGAACGTGTTTCCTCTTTTGGTCTGGAGGTCATTTGGCCTGCAGGTCATTGAGAGTTCATGGAAGCTTGTGATGAAGATAAAATTTCTTGGGAGCTGCTTTGAAATAGTCCTGGCTCAGATGGTGCAACCTGGAACTGCAGCTGCAGTTTAGCAACAAGCCACTGTGGTTGCCATGTACCTCCCTCAAGGCACCTGCAGTATTCACAGCTACCAGCACTGATAAGAGCATGGTCCAGTTGGGTGCTTGGTTGATTTTCCTTTGCTCATAGAAGCTAAGAGAACAACTATTAATTAGGAATCAAATTTCTTGACCTCTAGCAGTTTACTTAAAGATCAATTAAACATAAAAGAGTACTTATTATAAAGGCTTGTCATTAACATTAATGGTGCTTTACAATTTTTAACATGTTTTAACTCCTGCTGCAGTGCTCTTGGAAAGGGGAGCTCTTCTTACTTGTCTCATACTTAGAAGGGAGGAGTGAAGATCCAGATTATAGCCAGTTTTATCAAAAAATGGTGAGGAATATTTCTATTGGACCTAGTCTTACTAGGCTCAAATGCTGCTTTTATGAATTGTATTTAGTTGCTTTTGTTGTGGTAATTAATAACTTCACTCATTTGGGATATGTTTGTATTTTATTACCCAATGTGTCAATACTATCTATTAGGTTAGAAAGATGCTTGGCATGGGGCTGGGGATATAGCCTAGTGGCAAGAGTGCCTGCCTCGGATACACGAGGCCCTAGGTTTGATTCCCCAGCACCACATATACAGAAAACGGCCAGAAGCGGCGCTGTGGTTCAAGTGGCGGAGTGCTAGCCTTGAGTGGGAAGAAGCCAGGGACAGTGCTCAGGCCCTGAGTCCAAGGCCCAGGACTGGCTAAAAAAAAAAAAAAAAAAGAAAGATGCTTGGCAAATATTCTATAAAGTCTATGATGCTCTTTTAAGATATGTCCATAAGAGGACAATTTGATTGCCTAATGCTCCATTGGTAATATGAAGAATATATATTTTTCCAGTTATGTGACTATAAAACATGAATTAATACAATAAAAATTCTATTTCTCTAGGGTTTGATCAATGTGATTAAGAAAATGTGTATATCCAAGCTATAGTATTTTGGACAGGAATTTAAAAAAATTAATATTGGTAATTCCTCTCGAGGATACTCACAACTATTAGATAAAACTTTATATATTTATTTTGTTGGTTGTGGGGCTTGAACTCTGGGTGCTGTCCTAGAGCTCTTCAGTTTATGGCTAACACTCTACCACTTGATCCCCAGCCCTACTTTCAGTTTTCTGGTGGTTTATTGGAGATAAGAGTATCACGGACTTTCCTGCCTGGGCTAGCTTTGAACTTCAGTCCTTGTATCTCAGCCTTCTCAATAGCTAGGATTACAGGCATGAGCTACCAGTGTCTGGCATAGGTATAACCTTTTGATTATAAGAAAAGTTATTTATTAACCACTGATAATGTACATGGATATATGTTATATAAAATGAATATTATTTATCTAAAGTGAATGCCATTCTATTAGGGCATGTAAGTTTATGCTAATTTATAATTAGAAATGTCAGGAAAATATGCATTGCACATGCATGCATACTCAAAACAAATATTTTGAGAAAAACTTCAGCTTGTACCAAGTTCTTAATAAATATTGTTTACCTACTTATTTGTCTATACAAACATTGATTCATTCAATATGTATTTAATAGGTATGGATTTTTAGTCTGTGTTTTCTAAATTTTACTCACTTTCAATTTACTGAATTAAAAATCTATTATATCGCCATTCATATCTGTACCATTTTCAAGTCATTTAACATATTTAAATTCTAATCTCTAATGATTAGATTTATTGGGATAACAGTTTCATAATGAATTTTATTGTCAATAATAATTTCACAATTTAATCTACTACTAATGTTCACATTGAAAATAAATATTTTAAAGTTCATGCAGGTATATAATAGATCCCCAAAGACAGTTTTGTATATTTCATTATACTTTGTACCTCCATTTAAAAGTTGGCTTCTAAATTTGATAATAATAGCTTTTTAATACTCTAAGAATTTTACTGAAAAATTATTCTGCCATCAAGGACATTCACAGTAGGTCATTTCTCCTACCTCCACTTTTTTTCAGGCATGCTATATATCACTTATTTTATGATTAATTCTTGTTGAATGGCATCTTCTGCCATTAGGCAATAAATTACAGGCACTTTTTACTCTGCAAAATAGTAGGCAGCCTTACTGAAATGTCTGTGAAAAATTCAACTTTTAAACATTGAGGTGTCTCAAGTTTTCTAGGAGACAGGGCAAGAAGGGACTGGAGATCATGGAATTTAAAAGGCATGAGTAATTGAAATTCTAGTAGGAGTCAGCAGGACTGGGTATCATTGATCATGCTGATTTGATGTGAGGGATGTGGGACTTCAAGGTTAAGCAAGGTGAAGTGGGAATTTCATGGAAGCAGTACTTTTCTTTATTCTCCTCTGAATGGAGATCATCACCCCATAATAGTCAAAAGAAAAGAAAGCAAGCCCGTAAAGAGAATAAGCTCTGTGATACCAGATTCTCTCTTTAATGCAGCTTTTGCATTTATTCTTTTTCTTACTTTATAGAAAAAAACAGACTTTAAAATGTTACCATAAAAAGGTGAACCGTTTAAAAACATTGCTTAAATACCTTGAAATTAAGTTGCTTTCATAAGAGGATGAACATAAATATCATGCTGTCCTGCCATTTAGCAAATTAAAAGAAAAATTAATTTGTTTGTTGGCATGTTGATCAATCAAGACACAATACAACCCGTGCTACTTTTAGTTTCAAACACCCGAGAAATGGACATAGGAATTGTGTCTCCAAGTCACATGAAGAAAATCTCTCTCGGGGCTGGGGATATAGCCTAGTGGCAAGAGTGCCTGCCTCGGATACAGGAGGCCCTAGGTTCGATTCCCCAGCACCACATATACAGAAAACGGCCAGAAGCGGTGCTGTGGCTCAAGTGGCGAAGTGCTAGCCTTGAGCGGGAAGAAGCCAGGGACAGTGCTCAGGCCCTGAGTCCAAGGCCCAGGACTGGCCAAAAAAAAAAAAAAAAAAAAAAAAAAAAGAAAATCTCTCTCAGCATAGAGTGAAGAAGGCTAGTTGTCATTTCATTAAAGAATTTATGTTAAAAATCTAGTCATGAATGTTTCTAAGAAGTTACTGACCATTTTTGTGAGGACCTGACTGTGTAAAACTTAGGTCAAGGAGGGGTAAAGATTCTGTGGTTTTTGTGGACAACAGTCTCTCACCAAGAGAAAAGGCATGGAGCATTATGAACTTCTTCCAAACAACCCAAAGCAGATGAAGGATTAGCCTTCCCTGCAAAAGTAAGTAAAGAGTAAGGATAAAGACAAGGAATTTTACTCTAGGAAAATGCATCTGCATATAGTAGTGATGTCAGTGGATAATGCCTATATTCCTTTACTATTTTCTTTTCTTTTTTGGTTTAGTTTAATTTTGTTGTAAATATGATGTACACAGGGGTTACAGTTACATAAGTAAGGTAATGAGCACATTTCTTTTCTTTTTTTTTTTTTTTCTTTTTGGCCAGTCCTGGGCCTTGGACTCAAGGCCTGAGCACTGTCCCTGGCTTCTTTTAGCTCAAGGCTAGCACTCTACCACTTGAGCCACAGCGCCACCTCTGGCCATTTTCTATATATGTGGTGCTGGAGAATTGAACCTGGGGCTTCATGTATACAAGGCAAGCACTCTTGCCACTAGGCCACATTCCCAGCCTCAAGCACATTTCTTGTTGAACATTGAAAACTGGAGTTTATTACAAATAGCTATTGAGCTATTGCGATTCTCTGCTAGGACTATGCTAGACATATAGTAATTATTACAAATGAGGGAAATCATGGAACCTATGTTATTTGGATTTGGTTTGCTTTACTTAACATGATTTTTTCCCAGTCTTTCCATTTCCAAATAAATGGGGTGATGCCATTCTTTCTGATGGAAGCATAGAATTCCATTGTGTATATGTACCACATTTTCTTGATCTATTCACCTACTAAGGGGCATCTGGATTGGTTCCTTATTTCAGCTATGATAAATAATACTGCAATAAACATAGTTGGGCTGGTAGATTTAGTGTGGCCTTGTTTGTGATCTTTTGGGTAAATGCCCAGGAGTGAGATTTCTGGATTGTAGGGGAACTCCATGCTTAGTCTTTTAAGCAACCTCCATACTGCTTTCCAGAGTGGCTGAACCAGTTTACATTCCCAACAACAATGTAGTAGTGTTCCCTTTGGTCCACATCCCAGCCAGCATTGAGATTCCACATCAACCCACTTAGGATGACCATAATCAAGAAAACAAATAACAGATGATGGTGGGGATATTGCCAAAAGGGAACCTTTCATTATTTTCATGACTAGCAGATCTGGGATCTGGAGTACATTCATATTCATTAATGTTGGGTATATTTTATTTGGGTAGGCAATTAGAATATCAAGTACATTTGCTTTTTTTGTCATAGAGGAGTTAAGAGTTCATTTCTTGTGTGCTGATACTGGGGTTTGTCTTTATAAATACCATCACAGATAAACTCAGAGGTATCCTTTATTAATTTGCCAGGCATCACTCAATTGAATCAGTTTGACAATGAACATTAACCATTCCACCATTTTAGAATGTATATGCTATTGTTATTTCCACTTTAGTTGGTAATCTGAGGACAGTGAGATATTTAAGGAACTAAATTGTTACCCAAGGCTAGTAATGTATGAGCATGGTAATTGAATCCAGGGAATCAAAATTAATAGCCTAATTTTTTTTTAGAATATTCTACTCTGAACTCTCTTATGTGGAGGTGGTTTTCATACCAGAATTAATATACTTACATGAAAATGAGTATCAGGAAAATCAGATAATGTAAGAGAACATTAGAGGAACAAATTTCTTGAGTATGTAGGAGAGTGGGTAAAGACAATGCCCAAAAGGTATTTTTGGCCTTAGGTCACCCATTGAGATACACAAAGGGGCAACATACATATGAGTATCAATACAATTAAGCTTTTAGCTTTTTTTTAGAGGACAAGGAAAGTCTATTGTAATTTTCCCCCATATTTTCTAGTGAAGTGTGCAGGGAAAGGCAAATGTGTGAAATAGGGTTTCTCTTTTTTAAATAGAAGAATAAAATTAGTAGGAAAACATGAAAAGGTTTTCTTGGAATGATGATAATCTATTTCACCGGAAACGTAGTGTGTCAATCAGCAGATTGCTCACAGATCTTCTCCTATAGTGCTGAGAGTTCTCTAGGAGTTCTATAAGTATTGTATATGCTTATACATGCCATTAAATCATGCAAAGATTATATTAGACTAGGTTTGAAGTTTTGCCAAAATGGATGTTATGGGTAAAGAAACTAAGGTTTTGTATAAGAGGTCTTAGAGTCTTTGTTGGTTAAGTGTAAAAGCAAAACCAAAAAGAACTGATGGAGTGATGAGTGTATATGTCACCAGATAAGAAGTTTTGGTATTGGCAAGTGATTGTGTATAGAACTACTTGCAGAAGTAAATTGGAGTTATGTGGGAGGGCTAGGGATGGGAAAGATCAAGTAAGTTCTGCCTTCAAAATCAAACTGAACTTTCAGGGTCATAGAAACTTCAATTTCTGTCAAATATTCTTAAATCTCAATCAATAGACATTCTTCAGAAATCAATTATTTCAAACGTTAGATTTTGTTAAGGCAAGGGAATGCTTTTCTATGTGTCAGAAACTATGAAAAGATTTGATTCCATAAATGTGTAGCCCTTTGCAGTGTTGTTGGTAAACATGCAGGACCATTACTTGTCTGTTTTGGTCTTCAAAATATTAATATTTAAAGAATAATAACTATTACAGTAGTTATGTGCATAATTCCCAAGCATTTGTTACATTAAAGCACAGTATTAAGGCCTTAAATGACTAATTCATTTTACTCTGTTCAATAGTACTCTTAATGCTGTTATGTAGTCAGAAGAAGTTGTAATATAATATGGAAGAGTTCACTGGCCAGTGTTGTGCAAGAGGAGGAAATCAAACTAACTCATATATTTATTGACTCACTCACAAACTTTATTAATTCATGTAATTGGAAAGAAAAGTGTTCAGTAGGAAATTAGCAACCTGACTTGAGTATCATCAAATGGTTTTGAGATCATTTTCCTTCTCTTGGCTCCTTTTTTTGTTGGCTTAGTTCTCAGTACACCTTTTTCTTAACATTCATAATTTATCAACCTTTCCACTGATGGCATCTTCAGACTCTCATCCTCTTAACTTCATAACCCTGATGCGAAATCACCTCCTCGATTATGACAGTATTTACTAGCAGTGTCTCAGGAAGATGTGGGATACATGCTGTTATTTCACACACACACACACACACACACACACACACACACGCATGTGCGCACTTGAAACAAAAACAAATAAAAACAAGATAAATTATTCCACAGAACCTGGCTGTTGTTTCAATGACTTATGCTCGAGGCTATTCTGACAAAAGATTACTTGGTGCTATTATTCCTCATATTCAGTTTAAGCATAAATCTCCTCTCTCTGTCTCTCTGTTTCTGTCTCTGTCTCTCTGTGTATGTGTGTATGTGTGTGTGTGTGTGTGTATGTGTGAGAGACGGGGGCGGGGGACCTTTTCATGCATTGCGGATGCTTGACCAGGGATCAGCCTCTTTTTAAAAAAAAAAAATTACTTATTTATTGTCAAAGTGATATATAGAGGGGTTACAGTTTCATATGTAAGGCAGTGGGTACATTTCTTGTACAATTTGTTACCTCCTCCCTCATTTACCCCCTCCCCCTCCCCTTTTCCCTCTCGCCCCATGAAATGTTCATTTGGTTTACACCAAATGGTTTTGCAAGTATTGCTTTTGGAGTTGTTCCTCTTTTTATCTTTTGTCTCTAGATTTTGATATTCCCTTTCCCTTCCCTAGTTCTAATACCGGTATATACAGTATCCAGGGTACTCAGATGAGATACAGTGATAGCACGGGGGGAGGGTGGCGGGGGGGGGCAACTAAAGACAGGGAATAGAAAAGGATCATCAACAAAAAAAGCTCTGGGACTTCCGGGAAGACAGCGGAGGAGCAGCAGAGCCCTAGCTGAGCTCCCTCCAACATCACAGTTTTCCCACTACATAGAAACTTTTACTCCTAGAAAGACAGCCAGAGTAAGTTCTAACAGTACAGGGATTCTGGCCAGGAAGGAAAAATCGACTTTGCTCATCTGAAAACACAGATTTGAGCTCCAGGCAGCGTCCTGCCTCTGCGCCAGTGCCGGCGCCGGCACAGCGCCCAGCACAATGACCCGCACTCCGCACAGCTAAAGCACACAGCGTATACCAGGGAGAAATCCTCCAGATGGCGGCTGAGCACGGACGGGCTGAAATCACAGAAAAAGTGTGAGTACCCCACGAAAGATATTCTCACTCAAGCCCACAGAGCAGCTTCTGGAAGGCAGCCCTTCCCCCACCACCAGAGCAAAGCACCATCTTTGACACTGGCATAGGGTCAGACCAGACTGGAACTAAAGTGGGCCTGGGGAATGCTAGGACCAAGGAGCCATCTTTGAAAAGGGCAAGAGGGACCGACCAGTGAGAGCCAGCTCCGCCCAGGAGAACGCCCCCTGCCCAGGCGGGAGGCTCGTCCTGGGCTGTGGCTTAGCCAGAGGTGCCCCGCCCTGCCCGCCGGAATTTCTAAATTTAAAGCAGAAGCGGTGAGCAGCTACCAGCGGCACGGAAACACCAGACAGGGGAACAAACAGTTCCTGAGACAGATAAACGGTCCCGTCACAGAGGAAGCCCAATTCCCAGCCAGAAATGGAGCTGAATTCCATACTCAGCTCCTCCAGGGGGCCGTCCCGACCAGGAGGAAGGAACCTCCCCCAGGCAAGCAACTCTCAGCCGGGTAAACCAGGCCAAAGGCGCCCTGCCCTACTGAGTCCACAGCCTATTCAAAGCCAGGTGTTAAAGGTCGTGGCCCCACAGCAGACAGAGGAGCCACAATTCCCGATACTGCTCACGTCCCCATCTACAGAGGACACCTAAGGCCTACCTGCAAGCTGTGTGAACCACAGAGACCCAGTATTGCACCAACAGGGGAGAAGGGTCAGAAAAGATCCACCCCCTGCAAACTGAAAACAAGTTAAACCAGCCAATCAGGAAAATAAACTACAGACCATCGCAAGGAAACCAGAGACTGGGGAAACACCACCCAAACAAGGAGGACTCCATTTTTTTTTCTTTTCAAACATTTTTTTAAACTTTATTTTTTAAATTAAAAAAAATTCACTTCTGAAATGTCATTCGTTTTTTTGTTTTCCATTTTTACCTGTTTGTTTTATCAAGTTTTTTTTTCTTTGGTTGTTTTTCTGTTTTTTTTTTTCCTTTTTATTTTTTATTTTTTAAAATAATTTTTCTGTTTTGTGCATCTGTCTTCCAGTATTTTTCTTTATTTCTCTCTTTACATTCTCTTTCTTTAAAAATTACTTTCCTATGAATAACACCTCTACTCTTTTCTGCTAACTCTCCATTGTCTGTCATTTTAACCTTGTTCTTTCTACTGATTGTACTCTTCTCCACATTTCCATGTCACTGAAACTAAACCAAACTCATCACCCCCCAATATATTTTACTCTATTATCTTTACTACCTCTAACTTTCCCTCCTGACTTACTGCCAAGACCTCCAGGTTCCATTGACTCCTGGTTATTGGACAGAGGGTATCCCTGCTTAATCTGAGTGAATCAAAGGGGTTCATAAAGAAAGCCAATCCTAAAAGAACTTAATATAAGAACAAGAATTGCTCATAGGGTTGTAACAGTAAATAAGTAACTACTGAATACAGGGCCCAGGATCGGTTGTTATATTGAAATTGTATTCTTTAGGAACACCAAATCTAATTTTATAGACAGGTATACAAGGTATCTGTATATAATTGTGAACTTGTAAGATTTACACAACAGTGCTTGGTAAGGGATGCTTTGGGTCTTAAACGGTGCTCATATGTGCTGGTAGGAATGTATCCAATGCCTAACGTATGAAACTGTAACCTCTCTGTACATCAGTTTGATAATAAAAATTTGAAAAAAAATACAAAAAAAACACACAAAAAATCTCTTAACCTATCTTGAGTACTGTTTTTCTCCCCTGCAGTGGCACTTAAAATCTCCATTATTTGATTTTTTTCTGATTAACATTTGTTAAACATTTTTGTTGTTTAGATGAAATTAATGTTCAGGTTTGATATTTTTTGAGAGGAAGTAGAATGTATAGAAATGTGCTGGACAGAAACAGAAGCTGAATAAATGTGCTTTTGGAAATAAATAAGTGCAATTACTTCCAGGCATCCCAGGAGATTGATTCTAGGACCCCTGCAATAGGAAAACCCATTGAATAACATGTCTTTGATATATTGTGGTACAATGTCATATAGTATTAACATGTGAACTCAATGCATCTTCTCATATACTTTATTTCTAGGTTACTGAGAAGACCCAATATAGTAGATATGTAAAGAGTCAGTATACTATATTTGTTATGAAATAATGGATAGAAGAGTCTTCTTCTCTCAGTAAAGGTACAGTTTTTTTCCCCAGTATTTGCCATCAGTGATTGAACTTCGCTAAGTAGAAAAATACAGAGGATTGGCTATATTTGTTGTCTACAAGATGCTTATGAAGTAATCACTTAATTTTCTTTAAAATCCCTTCTGCTATTTGCTCATACATGTTTGTAATAAGAGTGTAACAGAATAAGACTGTGAATATACAAATCAGGAAGAAGAAACCCAAGCAATGTCAAGAGCAATAGGCATGTAGATCATGCCTTAGTTGCTTTAGTTATTATGCTCCTTCCAGAAGTCGGGGTTTGGATGATGTTATAATAGGAACTGTTTTGAGAGCCTCCCGAGGATCACTTTCAACAGTGCTTGGTTTAACACTTGGCTCTCTCAAAGAAAAAAAGTAAACACCGCTTTGATTTCTAAAATTTTTATTAGAGTTCATACTGTCATTTCAAACACAACAATCCATGAAAACAGACTCCCCTCCTGTCCTAACTTCATAACCCATAACAACAGCAGGGAGGAAGAGAGAAATCCCATACTTTGATCATCAAAATAAAGTATCTTCATAAATTGAGCTTTCATATCAGGACATGATAAGAGTATTTATCTGCAAAACCACACTGGAGTTGGTAAAGTACAACCTTATCTTTTTGCCTTGGAGATTTCTTAATTCTTAATGTAAGAAAATATCTCCTTATTCATTCTCCCCTATCTCCACTGCTTATGTTGAAAAAAAAAGTAGAACTTCTAGTATCATGTTTGTTCTCCACACTGTCAGAAATTGAAGTGAACAGTGTTCCTATATAAATCTGATTAGTATTCTTTAGAGACTATCTACTTCATTGGTTTTGTCTGTCTAAGAGCACATCGATCCCTAAAGTGAGAATATTCTTATTTTTCAAAGGCATAACCTATTCAGGAAGTGTTCTCTTTTTAATGAAGTGAGCCATCTGAATGGAGAAGAATCTCTTACTTATCTTATGACTAAGATGCATGGATAATTGATTTCCTCATGTAAAATACATAATCTCCTTTATGAAATCATGCTTTTCTCCAAGGCTATGGGCAACAATTGAGTTTAAAATTTATAAGACCATCTGGTATTGTCTCCACTTTAATTCAATTCCATTAGTATTTTATGATCTTCCTTCCTTCCTTCCTTCCTTCCTTCCTTCCTTCCTTCCTTTCTTCCTCCCTTCCTTCCTTCCTCCCTTCCTTCCTTTCTTTCTTCCTTTCTTTGTCTGGATACTCCCTCTGAATTTGTCTTGTGGGCTTTATTATGGTAATTTGGATACCTCTTGGCCAAGATCATTTTGGATTAGCAGTTCTATTGTATGCAAAAATTTCCCTCCAATCTTAAGAAATTTGTAACACTTTTGAAAAATTTCCTAGCCTTATTACTTTAAAAAAGTTTCAAGTTGTGTAATAGCAATGAATTTCTCAGTTCCATTTGCAAACAATAACAACATAGTGATAGTCTTTCAGTTTGTCTAAATATATTAATCCAATTAAGAAATTGGAACTTCAGGAGAGTCAAAACCATTTGTGTTTTTAAAAATTAAATTCAACAAACATGTAGTATTGCTGAGCCCCAGTGGCTCATCTCTATAACCCTAGTTACTTGGAGGCTGAGATCTGAGGACAACAGTTGGAAGGCAGTCTAGGAAGAAAAGTCTGTGAGATTCTTAACTCCAGTTAACCACCAAAAAAGCAAGAAGCAGAAGTGTGGCTCCAGTGGTAGAGTACTAGCCTTGAGCACAAAAGTTAAGGGATCGGACAAGGGCCCTGAATTCATGCTCCTATACAAGCAGACAAAAAATGATTACCAATAATATGTTATGTGCCAGGTCAATTTGGTAATACTTAAAGTATGGATCAAATTAAAACATATTTTATAATATATGTCCACCAAAATTAAATCTAAAATATGACTGTCATGGCAACAAAGAGACTTAGGTTTTCATTTGAAATAGGATTCCCCAAAAAGAGGGCCAGGCTGACTTTACAAAACACTGTTCCTAAAAAGTTTTATAATAATTTGATAAAAACCACAAGTACTATAAGCATATTGGACTGGAAAAGAATCTGAAATAGTTCCATAGTCAGCTTTTGAGCAGATGTACTATCTCATTTCTGTAAATTTTATAATCCTGAAAGCTCCTCAAACAGTGACTAAAAAAACAAATACTGTTAAGTGAATGAATAAAGCAGTAAATCATTAGTCACCAGCCATAAATAGTCATTGGGAAATTTTTCATTAGTTTGCATTTGTATTTTGGATAGATGACCTCTCTTGCACAAATTTTAAAAAACAAGTTGGCAGGCATCTGATTAAACTCATAAATACACCTTTCTATTTTCCATTTCAAATTCAGAAGTAGTGTCAGGGATGCAACATGATTTATGGTGTTCAGTGATTTTTATCATCTGAATTCAAATAGTTACATGATCTTTTCTATGCTTAATGTTTAAATTTGTTTTGGTTTCATAGTTATATAGTGTTGCCATAAAACATTTATCAGTAGCTGTGGTTTTAAAACACTATACTCCTTGAGCAAATGAGAAAACTAACCTGTCTAGAGTTGAATTTGAAGGCCATTGCAGACTTTAAAGGGCAAAGAATGACATTTATTGTGAGTGCATGAATGAACTGGAATAGCCTTAAGAGGTGTGAGGGAGGATGGAAAAACCTCAGTAAGCTGTATTACTGTTTATATGGTCTACTTCTGCTTCCTTTAAAACACTAGAAATTTTTCAGTTTTCAGTTTTCAGCAGTTACATAGACTGTTAGCTGCAGAAAGGACTTTTCTTGCTTAGAAATAAATCAATTTGAAAAAGGAGATTGGAAGTAGTTTATTAAAAAAAAAATGGCTTAAGCAAGTTGCTAGTGGCTGCGGCCTGTAATCCTAGCTACTCAGGAAGCTGAGATGTAATGATTGCAGTTCAAAGTCAGTCCAGGCAGAAAATTCTGTGAGACTGTTATCTCCAACTAGTAAAAAGCTGGAAGTGGAGCTGTGGATCAAATGGTAGAGTGTTAGCCTTGAGTGAGGAAAAACTCAAGGACAACACACAGACCTTCAGTTCAAGCTCCAGGACTAGCACACACATGCACACACACACACACACACACACACACACACACACACACACACACACACCCCACAAAGAAAATAGTACTCAAAACAAAACAAATAGAGTAACCCAGAGTATTTTCAAGTACCAAGTGATAAGCCTATGCCAATTGTGGGCAGTATGAATAACAGTGTCCCCGACCATAGAAATTAGTATTCCTTTCAACAGAAAGATAAATGAAAGAATCCTTGAATAGTGACATGGAATTATGGTACTCACTTAAATATAGATTAACTTTTGACATTAGCATCTGTTTGTCTTTCCTTCTTTCTCTGTAATATGTTTTAATGTTTGATTTTTTATTTTGAAACAATTACAAACTTAGAGAAAAATTGTAAAGCAGTACAGAATACTCTCCTGGAATGTTTATTTGGGGAACAGTTTCATCAGCTACAATAGTAATGTGTTTTGTTGCAAAAGGCCCCAATTTAGGATTACATACCGATGTAATTGTCATATTGCTTCAGGTACATTCTGTTCAGACCTATTACTCAGTACTTTCTTACCCTTTAAAACTTGGAAGATATTTAAAGATTGTTGAACACTTTTTTCTCAGATTTTGTTTTTTTCCCCCCAGTGCTTCCTTATACTCAATTTAGATTGTGAATGTCACAATCATGCTTTTCTGTCCTTTCCACAACATTCCAGCTGTTGGCAAATGAGGTTCTTTGCTTTACACAACTTTGATCATTTGAGTCAGATACTGGTATCCAAGTGTATTGATTTTAAAGCTGGCTGCTTTTTTCCTTTCAATAGGATGTATTTTGTGGGGAGAGACTTTGACACTTTATAAACAGCTCTCCCTCATTCTAGTGTCACCTACTAATTTATCTAGTTTTTTTAAAACCTGAATTAATTATTATGATTATGGTTATCAGACAGAAAGTATCAAATTTTATAATTTTGTGCATGAATTAATTGTCATTGTATTGTTTCAAAGTCTTATTTCAAGTGTTCTTTCTTTGCCTCATCCTTCCCTGGCCTGCCCTATCACCTGTAGACACATGTATTTCCATTTTATTGACTTGTATATCATCTGTTACTTTCACTAATTATTTCTATACTAACATATCCAAGAATTGGCAGGTGAAATCCCTCTTGTAGATGACTTCTGTGTCTATCTGTCAGGAATTATCATTTTTTGTGTATTTCCTCAATTTCAGTATAGCACATTCCACATTTTCTTTTTCTTTGTTTTGTTTCTCTTCTCTTTGTTTTGTTTTCGGTGATTTTCTTGTTGTAGTCCTTAATCTGTTTAATTCAAGGACCACTACAAGTCTTAACCTCATTGCTTTTGGAGGATAATTGCTCCTAGATGCTCCTAATCCTCAGAGCTAGAGGACCTATAGCTATATCACTGTATCCATCCTTATTTTTTTTTTTTTTTTTTGGTCATGCAGGTCAGTTCTTCATATTTAAGACTGGTTTCCTCTTTCTGTGAAAAGAAGCTTTTCTCCATTCTCAGTTTCTACTTTATCTGTTCAACTAGGATTTTTTTTTTTTTTTTTTTTTTTTTTTTTGGCCAGTCCTGGGCCTTGGACTCAGGGACTGAGCACTGTCCCTGGCTTCTTTTTGCTCAAGGCTAGCAGCTACTCTGCCACTTGAGCCACAGAGCCCCTTCTGGCCATTTTCTATATATGTGGTGCTGGGGAATTGAACCCAGGGCTTCATGTATACAAGGCAAGCACTCTTGCCACTAGGCCATATCCTCAGGCCCTCAACTAGGATTTTTTCCCACATAAAGGATTACTTTGCTTCCACCCTCCCAGATCTTCTTCTTCCTGATTGGAAATGTTTAATGATATTTGGCTACAGAATTACAAGAAGAAGGAAGAAAGGGAGCTATTAACAACAGAACAAGTGTCACTATATAGGCTCTTAAAAAAAACCCTATATTAAATGCATGTAATTTTCAGGGCACACTAATGATACTGGGCTGCTAGTATTATACCCTGTTCATAAAATAAAATACAATTCACTTTAATAAAATACAATTAATTTTAATTTTTATGTGTGTAACTTCAATTGTTTAGTATTCACCTAGTATTCATTTATATGGGCAGTCATGTTGTCTTTGAACTCTTTATTTGTTGTTCATATCATTGTTTTTCCATCTCGAAAGGAGAAAGAAAAGATCACAGGGATATCTCTATTTCATTTGGCTAACTCCTGCGGGATATGTCATACAATGCTTTGAAAATTTAGGAGCATGTTTAATTAAAAGAATATGAATAGACTAAAAATAACCTTTCTAATGGTAAAAGAATCCACCATCTCTGAATAGTTTGTGAACCTTGAATGAAGTTAAGAACAAAAATATTCTGACATTCTTGTTTTGAAAGGTTGAGTTTAAAAATAAAAGTGACTTCACAAACACAAGCTTTGGTTGGAAACAGAGCCATAGCTTACAACAATAACAACAAGAGGCTCCAAGCAAGTATAAAAATTAAAAAAAAAAAGATGGAGCAATGATGAGGGAAGGCAATATTCTCCCAAGGGAAACACTAGTACCACCTAAATGTATTTCAACTACCATCTATGATTAGATAATATCCTGGCATATTTAGTGCGTGTTCTAACAAATTAAATAACCACAACTTTAAAAACATTGCATTTCTGTAATCTTCCCAACACCTGGACACATAACAGGAGCATTCCATTTTCACAGCTATTACATCACCAACTCTAAATTTTCTGGGTCTGGTCCTCATTTTTTTTAAAGGCTCATTTTAAAATATATAATGAACTTCTCTCGCTACTTTCCTGGATCTCTGCTCTGAGTTTCCCTTCTGCCATGATGAAAATGTATCACAGATTTTTCCCTTATAATGGATTGAGGGTTTGAAACAATTTTTTTTTTTTTTTTTTTTTTGGCCAGTCCTGGGCCTTGGACTCAGGGCCTGAGCACTGTCCCTGGCTTCTTCCCGCTCAAGGCTAGCACTCTGCCACTTGAGCCACAGCGCCGCTTCTGGCCGTTTTCTGTATATGTGGTGCTGGGGAATCGAACCTAGGGCCTCGTGTATCCGAGGCAGGCACTCTTGCCACTAGGCTATATCCCCAGCCCTGAAACAATTTTTTGAAGCAACTACAATGTGCAACGTTCCCATGACCCAACCACATTGCCTCATAAAATATACATGGATTCTTCAAAAGACAAAGAAATAGAGCCAGCATTTGGATGGAGCTGACCTGAATGCCAGGTAGCTGATCCTGAGAGACCCAGGTTCTATAGTGAGGTTGTGGATGGGGCTCTTGTTTTGGGGATGTGATTATAAGCAGCTAGGATGATGCAGTTTTTGGGTCACAGCAATGTTTTAGTTCTAGGCAATGTAACATAGTTACCATTTCAGGAACATTTGCTTAAAGTTTTATCCTTGCACAAGGAGGAGATATAAATACCTCAACTAAAGTGACAGGGATATATGATAATACTCTGTATCTAAAACCCTGAACATATGTGGTAAATCCCATGAAAATAACAACCTTAATTTTGGTATTCAAATTGCATCAAGACATACATAGATATCAGGACTTAAATAAACTATAAATCAAATATGCCAATGAAGCTTATCAAGTTCCTCATTCTTATAGGCAAATTAAAAATTTTACTTTAAATGACTTCATTTTAAAACTGAGTTAAGGGAAAAGTATGTAAAATCTTAATAAGAAAAATGAAAATATGCCATACTTAGATGAAGATTTGTCCTTTCCTCATACCTCCCAAATGTCTCCCACTCCTGACTTTTAAAGCCAAAAATATTAGACAAAAGTGTATGGATATCATTAAGCCTGAAAGCTGTTTGAAGAAGAATGGAAGTTGTGACGCAATGACCATGGACCTAATGAAGACACAGTCTGCAATATAGGCAAGCTAGTTTGCAGGAAAGAACCTAGGAAATTAAAGAATTCCTCAGGGACACATCCCCTCCAGCATCTGTTATTATTTAGTTTTCTTGATAATGGACATTCTTATTGGGGTGAGGTGGAATCTCAGTGTTGTTTTGATTTGCATTTTTTTATGGCCAGTGATGTTGAGCACTTCTTCATGGGTCTTTTGGCTATTCTTGTTTCCTCTTCACAGAAGTTTCCTTTTAGGCGGTTAGCCCATTTGTTGAGGGGCAGTTGGTTCTTTGAGGATTTGTTAAATCATACTAAGTGAAGTGAGCCAGACCCAAAGAAACATAGACTCTATGGTTTCGCTCCTTGGTAATAATTAGTAAACATTTAGGATAGTACTAGCAGAAGATCACAGTAGCTCAGTAGCTATGTCCTTATGAACACATAACATGATGCTAAGCAAAATGAACTCCAAGTTATAGAAACAAGTGGTTTGTCGCTGTTGTTGTTATTTTCAACATAACATGTGAAATTATGCCCTTTTCTTTTGTCTTTGTTTCCCATGGTTTTACCTCTGATATCACTATAACTGACGTTGGTATCCTGGATATTGTATTTACGTGTATTGGAACTAAGGAAGGAAAAGGGAATACCAAAATTGAGAGACAAATGATACAAAGACAAACCAATGCAACAGCCATACTTATAAAACTATATGGTGTAAACCAAATGTACAGCTCATGGGGGATAAGTGAAATAGGGAGAGGGGAGGCAGGGAAAAATGTGGGAGGAGGTAAGAAGTTGGATAAGAAATGTGAGCATTGCCTTACATATGAAACTGTAACCCCTCTGTATATTACTTTAACAATAGAGAAATGAAAAAAAACTGAGTTAATAATTTGAACATATTGGACTCAAATTACACATCATGTATAAAAGCATACATGTTTCTAAAGATTTATTTGATTGCACCTAGGATTTTTCAGATGAATAATGATCTTGCTTTTCATATTAACACCCAAACTAAATTTACTTCAGTTTTTGTCATTATATTGCTTTCATTTCCTTGTTATCTGAAACATAGCAACTTGTTAGCAAACCACAGTTTGCTAAAAATACACAGTTGTGTATTTTTTATAAATGAAATGAGGTTACATTTGTTAATGAAATTATGTTGTTCCATAAATAGGCACAGTGTAAAACATATTCCTGACTTTGATTTCCAAAATATCCAGTTCTCATTTGGAGATGTCTTCAGGTAAGAGAAAACAAAAGAAAACAAAAAAACTGAAATAGTAACTTGGGGATTTTCTCAGGTTGGTACCTCTATCCTAGGGGAGAACCTGTTTGAAATCCTGTTAAGTCAGGACCTGTTTGTTAGTTTAGCTAATTTGTCAGGTGAAATACTTGAGTATTGTGGGCTGACAACAGTGGTTTTTGACAGCGTAATAGATGACCCTAACTAATTCTTGATTGGATATGTCATAGTTAAGGATAGTGCTATTATGCTCTATTGAAACAATTAACTAACTTACATTAAGCTTTCTGTATGATTGTTAAGGGATAACTGCTCTTAGTAGTGGGGAGGAAAGCATACTGCGGTTTTGAATATTTCTCTTCTGGATTTGAAATTTGGGTTGAAATTATTTTCTTCTAAATGACTATATGTCTCACATTATAAAAAAACCACAAACTCAGTATGAGGGCAGATATGGTACTTCATAATAACACAAATGGGGTAATAAAGTTGTTAAACTAGCTTCAGACAGCAGCACATGGATTTTTTTTTCTTTAAAAAGGTTGACAGGGACAACATATCTCTTGGGAGTTTAGGCTAGACCATCTGTCAAAGGGAGAATTGAAACCATATTTCCATTAGCAGTGGTCATTGATCATTTGGTGAAGATTTCTGTAGACAAATTACATAGACTATGTCATCTTCCACTATCTTATCTTACATGCTCAGGCCTCAGAGATTCCTCAAGAAAGGCAATTTGGTGCTCACAATTTGAACAGGGCTGTTAAAAATGGAGTTGGTTGCTGGAAAAGAACTCTTCAGACATTAGGTAGAGAAAATCTAAAGAGGCTCTCTGTGAGCTCCGGATTCCTGTAAATCAGCTACAGTATGCTCTAAGTCCAAGCTTAGGAGCATCCCTAATTTCTAAAGCAATAATTTTGTTTATTTGACACAAAAAGGGAAAAGGAAAAAAATCCTGTAAATGAATTAACTAAAAAAATAAAAGAAGGAAAATCTGACAGAGAGAGGGGAATGCCTAGAGAAAACCAATACTATATTTAATAGAAATATCTTGATTTACCCAGTGGTCTTTTCAGATGCAATTATGAATGTAGATAGTGTGTATATATAATATACATATGCATACATACATGTATAGTGTATATATGTGTGTATATATACATGCATAAAATATATACACACACACACACACAAATATATTCCCAAAAATGGTCAACTGCTTGTCTGGACAATTTTAAAATAAAAAATAACCTAGCACTCTTTATGTTTTAAGTGGCATACATGCATAATATTATTATTCATCTTAATGTCTATATAGCAGAGACATTTCATGTTTTGTGCATATATCACGTAAGTAATATTTTTTATGCTCAGCATTGTTTTTAACTTACAATTGCTGTTTAACTACCAGTGTGTATATTGTTGTCCCTCTGAGAAGACTGAGAACTGCTTGCAGGCACAGCTTGCTGCTATCTGTATGTAACCTATTTTTCATTGTAATATTAGTGTTAAGCACTTCACTGAAATGCTTATCATATTTACTGATAATATGAGTATACAAATGGATAATATATGTAAAATTGTCTAATGGAATTTTAGTATTCAGTGAATATAAATTATTAATATACTTATTAGTTAAAACCATCTATCTTTTCTGCCATTGGCGATATGCCAAGTTATTAGTTAACTATATAGAATATGTCATTCTTTATAACTAATATACAAATATGCATATATATCTGCAATATACATTTATGTAGAAAAATAAATATTTTGTTTCTCATTATGAGTGAGATGTTCAAAGATATCATTCACAATTTTAAAATGTTGCTTTTTATTTGCCTTTACTGTCTCAAAAGTATTTGCAAAGTGTGTCGATTGAGGTTCTTGCATCTTTGATCCTAGCTACTTGGAGACTTGGCTATTGAAGGCCAACTTTGGGAGATAGAAATGTTCAAAAGAGCCTCATGTCAATCAATGGACCAATGACTAGGATGGATACATATCTCTCATTCTAACTGTGGGGGAACACAAAGATTGGGTGCTATATTGCATACTGTCAACCTAGTTATGAGGACAAGCACAAGTAGGATTGCAGTCTAGGCCCGCCTTGGCGTACTGTGCAGCTCTATCTTGAAACTGACCATTAAGAAAGGCTAAGCAGCTACCTAGCAAATATAAGGCCCTGAGTTCAATTTCCAGGACTGCCAAAATATGAAATTAGAAAATATTCATTGTTTATATATCTTCATTTGACCATATAGACAAAGAGCAACTTTTATTTTAAAAACAATATAACTTGCTATATTCTCATCCTGATTAAAAGTGAACACATAGATTTTTTGTGGGTGATCAGGCTAAACAATTTAACATTAATCTGTGCGCATATGTACAAGAGAAAAATGAAGCTATGCTTTTGAAAAAACACAAGGGGTCAGCCCAGGGGTAGGGTGAGTCAGAGGATAACGGGAAGAGAACAATTATGGCTTCTCTTCTAGTTTCTAGTAAACAGATCCCCAACCCTGTCTCCATCTCTATGCCATGACAGACAGGGTTTTATTTCATTTTCATTCTTCAAGCTTTGCATATTAAGATGAGTTTCTGTTTGGCTCTCAATGACTAGTCTCGTCATATATGTTCATTCCTGTACCTTGTATATTTCAGTGATTTTATACATAAAATATGCATATTCAGAGTTAAAAACAATTGTAATTTAATCATAACTTTGACATGGAGAGTCAGTGTAGGAAGTTTCAAATTATTCAAATTCACATTTTAATTGGTGTGATTGTTTTTGTAAATGAAATATCAACTGTTTTCTAACTCTCGTCTCTGTGCTTAGAAGTTTGGAGCTACATGAAACATGAAATTTCAGAAGTTTCCTATTTCCAAAACAGGAAATTTTGGACAATCAGAGTATCAGTGTTCTTTCCACTGGCATTTTCTCTTATATATTAAGTAGATTCTTTTTTCTTTCTTTCTTACTTAAGCATTTATGTGGTAGATGTACATCTTAAAATACTAAAAAGTATTTTGTCATTTTTCTAACTTTGTCATATTTACTTCATCAACACTTTGATAATTTTGAAAAAACATGGGCAATGTAATAATTCCTATGGTTCAAAAAATTTTATAATTTACTTATGAGTATTAGTGATAAGCTAAAGTAGTTTTAAGCTTGAGTTGATTCTAACATCACATTTCTATTAAACTCAGCAATAGTAAATCCTTCTTAAAATGCTTATTTTCATTCCAATTCATTACAAGTATATTTTAAATTATCTCTAATCCGTCCTTTTAGCTCATGAATCCTTATTCTTCAACTCCTACTACTGAATTTTTAAATAGAAATTCTTATTCCTAATCATCTTTCTAATATTTAGTAAAGCCAGAATATAATGTTTAATATCTTTTCTAAGCTCAAGGATATATTTTAGCATGACATGGTGTTTCAGTACTGACCAGGAAATAACTTTCTTACAGTTTTCATAAAATCTGACTGGAAGAATAGTATATCCCTAATGATTAGTTATTACAGTTAAGATGAGTGAGAGACCATCTGCAGGAAATGTAATATGAAATTTATTTACATTTTCATCCAGGAACTCTAGCTCTTCAATTTAATTCTAAGATAAAATAAGGAGCCAAGAATTTCTAAGTCTTAAATTAATCCTTCTGAAGAAAGCCATTCATTTGCATAGTTAAAAACAAAATCTTTCCACTTATATTTACAACTCTCCTAAATATCATTACATGTAAGAAAAGGTAATTTGAAACAGAAAATTTATTATTATTAATTTCTAGCATAAAATGCCCACTCTGAAGATATCTTCACACAATCTATTCCAATTCATTTCACCAAATGAACAAAGACCAGATTGTCAAATCATTTCTCTTGGGGAGAACTCCTTTATACTGGAAGTATCACATTTTGAAAGAGTAGATGCTGAGGAAAGAGTAAAGCAATAAAACATGACTAGGAAGAGCTCTTTCTCATGCTATTATTAACATCCATCAAAAACCCAGAGCCATGTTAACTACTGCTTTCAAACTGACTCTTTCCCATCACACAAAATTACTTGTGACTTCATTCACAAGAACAGGTTTCTGGTTTCCCATCAATAAGTGGCAACATGTCTTTTGCCAAACCAACCAACCAGCCAGTCTACTTTACATCTGATCTAAAATGCAGTTTCTGTCAGTGAAATCATTTATAGGTATAAGGCAAGAGAAGAAATCTTAAAGTAGACAGGGGCTAAACATATTTAATCCACCATGTATATTTTACCATCCCAATGGAATCAGATGTAAGTAATTCTTTCACTAAGCCTTTCTTCAACATTTAGAAAGGAGCTATGAAGTATGTTTATTATGAACTTTTGAACTGTCTGAACTCATTCTATCATCTGAAATATTGCCTTGAAAATATTTTTTTTCAATTGGTGACGTGACAACTAAAGCTTTTGTGTTCTGTATCGTTCAGCTGGAAGGCATTACTCAAGAACTACATTTGCAAGCATTATCCTGAGTTGCTTGCAAATAGGTAAGCTATATGGTGAATAATAATATAATATTAATATTGGCAGAGTCATTATAAACTTCTACCATACCATACTGGAGTCAAAAGAGACTTTTGATTTAATTCATAGTCCATTCCAGATTTGTTTTTCTTTTACTTGCCTGCCTCTATGCAAGACATCATATAAATAAAATTACTGTTTCTGGCTTGAATCATCACTAGACTTGAGTTAGTGGTTGCATGAAAGACTAAGTTAAACAATGGGCAGGGCCACTGCTTTATTCAGAAGACAGAAAGGAGTCTTACCCACATCCATCCTTGGCAGGAATGAAATGTCCAATTAGAATGAATCATATTCACATTATATATAAAATATACCATACTAAGGTAAACTGAAATATTTGCTCTCTAGATTCAGGAATGAAAGTTTCAAAGGTCATTGGCTTTTTCTCTGGTTTTATGGGGTTACAATTAAGAAAATCCTTGAGAATTATCTGCCAACTCTAAAAGTTATTCAGACAAGTAGGCACCACCATCTCCTCCTGTAAGTCATTACCAGATCTACCAGCCTAGAATTCTAGTCAGTGAGATCTGCTTGCTATTTAACCCAGTCATGAAAATAGTGTCTGACCTAAGTGTAATGGTTCTCCCCCCTCAAAATAAAGATAGCAGTGGATCTAATTTTTTAATGGTGAAGGAATAAAGCAACTTAATTTTCTCTCTCTGCTTTCCAGAATTCTTCCTTTTTGTTTTCCCAGTAGTCAGCCTTAAAAAAAAGCCTCAGCTTATTAAATGGCAATGGCAGACTCTTATGATACTTCATTTCTAACTAATGCTTGAAGTAAAAATGTGTGCTCTGAAAAAGACCACTCATTAAAGAGCCAAGATACCAGTGAAACAACAATGATACTCAGTAAGCACTTGCAATGTAATTAGCATTGATTTAAGACCCACCCTGAATTATATAAAAGTCTCCCAATATTCCCTGAGATCATATTTCCAACTTGACAAACAAGAGCATGACATTTAGAGAAGGCCAATGACCTTCTTAGATTACCACTAGTAAGTGGCAAAAGTTAGGTATGGACCCAGGGGTTTTGATGTCAATATCAGTTTAGCTCCAAAAAGTAAAAATCTTTTGATAATTTGAAGTTTATATATTTCCAAGCTCTGGGGGAAAAAATAAAACTGAGATAGGAAACACAAGGGAGAGAGGCCAATAATGTTAGGAATTTGGAGTTGGAAAATTTTAATTGCTTCCATGTTCCTGATACAAAGGATTAGTAATGATTTTTTGATAGGCTAGGAAACAACTTTCATATAGACACAGGAGAATTTTGAGGAGTATTACTGCAAACTTTAACTTGCCCTTTAGTTTTATTTATTTTGATACCCAAACTATGTAATCGATAGGGATAAGCTATAGACATGATAAGACTTTTCATGATTTCAAGGAGGGTCTTAACAGGGAATAATCCAATCTTTAATAGTCCTCTAGTTTCTTATCCCAGATGGGTTACTATACAATTTTTCTAAATAGCTTTGTTTCCCTATTTATTCCTCAAGTCAGTAAATTTTCCTAATTTCCACAAAATATGTTTTTGAACTTTCTCCAATATCTTCAAGCCAATGAAATTCCATCTCCTTCTGCAATTTCAACGTACACCCACCCCCACATTCCTGTTTTAATGAGAACATAATGCTCCAACATAAAAATCTGACCACTGAAACCAGCAAAGATACTCTATTTTTCTCCTCTTTCCAAGACTAGTTAATCCATCCATTTGTTTTCCTAGAAACCATGTTCTATGGAATCCTTTACTTTTATCTTTCTTCTACTTCTTTCTCCTTTGCATCCATCTTTAATAAATAGATATGTTATAGAACTAAGTAAGCTAAGCAAAATAATAAATTCTATGATTGCCTCTAGTTAATTGTAGAATTTTCCCTTATTCTATGCAACCTTCTAGAATTATCATTTACTTTTTTGTTTTCATTAGCCACCTCTTGAATGTCTTTTTTATTTTTTTCCTAGCTCTGGGGCTTGAACTCAGGGCCTGAACGCTGTACCTGAGCTTTTTTTTTTGCTCAAGGCTAGCACTCTACCACTTGAGCAACAGCACCACTTATGGCTTTTTCTGTTTATGTGGTACTGAGGAATCAAACCCAAGGCTTCATGCATGCTAGGTAAGCACTCTACCACTGAGCCACATTCCCAACCTGTCATTTTAATTCTACCTTGATTTGCCTTGTCCAGGTGCCACTAGCATTGCTTCTGTCAAAGTTCCTGTCTTTGTACAGGTAATTCAATGGGTGCTTCTCAGCGTCTCTCCTCAGCCCCTGTAGTGGTGGAGATTCCCTTCTTGAAATGCTAACACTGAAATTCATTGACATCACAGTGGCTTCTCTGCTTTGATCTAGTTTCCTTTCATGTTCTCATTCTACTTTGCAATGCAATTTGAACTTTGTCTTTTTTTACTGAGAGAGAATTCCTTTACAAATTGCTTTCCATTAACTACTGGATATGCTAATGATTCCCAGATAATTAATTTTAACCAGATATGTTTCATTAATATCAAATCTACTCATCAAACTTTCTACTTGAGGTTATACTGTCTTCATATATTATCCACAACAAAATAAACTCAAAGCTTCCATATGCAACTTGCTCTTCTTTCTTTTTCTTCGTATCTTCAGAGAATCGAGTTGCCAGAACATAAACGTGGGTACCATTCATGACTTCCTTCTCCTCAATCCTCATACCTGTTCAGATGCATTGTTCTGACTGTTCAATCTTCTCCAAGTCTCTCAGAGTTCTCTACTGTATTTCTCAGGTTATGTCTATTTCTTCCCTGGATTCATGCATTAGTCTCTTAGCTTCTCTCTCAAGCTTTAATGTTATTCCTTTCTATTGTATAGATTGTATCTTAAAAAAAAATAACGTACTGGATCATGCCATACATCTACTAAACATGCTTCACTAGCAGTCCACTGCTCCCATGCTAAAATTCTAATGTAGTCACATAGCTTACAAGCGACTTCATTATCAAGATCTGGTAAAGTATTCTACTCTTACTTTGTGTCTGAATAAAATGACTTTCAGCTTCTTGAATGCATATCTATCTATCTATCTATCTATCTATCTATCTATCTATCTATCTATCTATCTATCTATCTATCTAATTCCAGTTCTGAGATTTGAACATGGGGCTTGGGCACTGTTCCCGAGCCTCCTGCACTCAAGGATAGTATTTTACCACTTAAGCCACAGCAGCATTTCTGAATTTTTCTGAGTAGTTTATATTAGAGAGTCTCACAAACTTTTCTGCCCGGACTACAAGCTGACTTTGAACCACAATCCTCACATCTCAGTCTCCTGAGTATCTAGTATTACATGTATGAACCATTGATAAATGCTGAATGTATCTTATTTCTATAAATCTGGGCTGTCCTACTGTTTTCTTGACCACAAACAGTCATTTCTTTCATCTTTTTGGCTGTAACAAATTCTTCAGATCCACTTTTCCCCATGAAATTTTTCCTTAATTGTTAGATCTGGGGGAAATGCTGTTGCTCTGGGTTATCAGTAGTGTATCTGTTTTTCTTCATCACATCATTTCTTCCTACACAGATTTTTAACAGGAAGTGTACATTACTTTCAGTAGTAAGCTTATTGGAGGCAGGAAATTTGTGTATCATTATACATGAAGGTTCTGGCATAGTTTTAGGCAATCTATACATCAATTTCCTTGTTGAAAATAAAAGTAAATGATTAAAACAGTGTCATTTCTAGATAATATTTATAATAGGAAGTATGTATATTCCTTGCTCTGTTTAATCTATTCTAATCTGTCTATATACCTATTATCTATCACCTTTCTACAGTCTGTCTAGCTACATACATTTAGGATACTAATTTTACATTAACTCACAACATGATATATTGATTTAGACTGTAGTCTTAGGATACTCCATATCAGGTGCCCTCTGAGTACTGGAAATAAAGTTTATATTGAACCAAGGTTGGAATGGGGACTTTCAGAAATCATTCAAGTATTTGGGTAAAGAAGCACAGTAAGTAACTGGGCTGCTGTCTATCTCCATTATTTCTCCATGGAAATGAAAGCCAGGTAGTGATCTGGTCTAATCAATCATTCCCCAGATGATCTTTTGAACAAAATTCATAACATTTACTAGGTCTTCTGACTGAAAGGCCCTTGGTAGGATATCCCTAGCAAATCATTACTTACAGGAAAAGAGCTCAGTAGTACCTAGAAGACACTCCCTGAAAAATTTCATGGAAGCCATATAGCTCTCTGGATACAATGGAACTATAGTTGAAATATTTCTAACTTTGTGAGAAACTTGAGAATGTCCCTTAGAGATTCAGTTTGTTCTGGGCCAAAAGACCACATCAGACAGAGAAAAGAAGAAACTGAATAACTGCGCAAAATCCAGAAACTCTCAGCAAATTTCTATTATTTTGTATGGGTAAGACTTCTAATTCTTGTATGTATGTTCTACCATGGATTCAATATTATCTCACACTAATTCAATAGCTGTTGCCATTTATAATAATGGTATATGACTGTAAGGTAAATAAATTCATGATTATTCGAATTCCTTCTAGTAGAACACTTTAAAACAGTTTATTTTTTCCCATTTGGTTATAAAATACATGAAAGATAATTCCAATATAGCCTTATAATCCTTTGGTAACTCTCACAGTGTCAATAGTTTAAGCTTAGACTAATAACTTATTTCCAAGAGTTTATATTTGCTTTCAGTTAATAAAACTAAAGAAAAAAATGAGTAAATGTGAAACTTAGCATCTCTGGCTGATAATTTAATTACCTAGTTTAATCAGATATATGTGAAGAAAGAGGCCCAATTTACATTGCACTTAAGCCTTACAGTATGAAAGAACTGAGTATTCACTTATTGCAAGTGGACTGTGGTGATATTAGCTGTCCTGAGAATTCCTGGAAGTAGTTATCCTATCTTACTCTTCAGTGGAACAATGATATTTACTGCCTTAGAGGCACTGAAGAGTGGATGGAGGAAGGGAAGGGAAGGGAGCAGGAGGAAGTTATGAGCACAAGATGTATTGCCATGTTTGTGGCAAAGGCAGATTGAACACAATGAGTCTCAGAAGATAGCATATAAATCAGGATATTCTGACACAATAATATAGGAGAGGTCTTTTAATGGAAGTGATTTCAGAGTCTTGGTAAGTCATAAAAAGCCTATTTGAAAAACTGCTATAATAATTAGACATCTGCCAAGTTTTCAGTGTTGACGTTTTCTGAAGAAATGTGAACTTTCAAGAAATCTCTCTCTCTCTCTCTCTCTCTTTATTTTGAAAACTTTCTGAGATAATTAAAAAAAATAAAAAGTTGGAGAATCCTAAGTGAGCCCTCTAAATAAAATTTTTAAAAATGACACACAGAAGACGGAGGGGAAATATAGCACAGTTCACTACTGGAATTTCTTCAAAGTTACAGAAGTCAGGAAAAGGTGAAATCTTTGAAATTATAACCTGAAGTACAGGCTGTAACTTTAAAATAGCTAAATTACTGTAAGTGCTTTATAAGATTTGTGACAGTCTCTCTAAAATTTATTTTGCAAAAATCAAATTGGAATTTGAATTTCCTAGAATAGTGCCTAAGAAATGAATTAAAATAGAAAGGAGCATATTTATTTGCTCCATTCAATACACTGGAGATAATGTTATGCTAAATATATTTGATTTTGATAAATGTGGAAATGATGTTCTTACCATCTCATCAGAAGAACATATTCATTGCCCTTTTCAAAAATGAAAAAAAGGAGGGATTTGTGAAAGAAACTAAAAGAATGATCTTATGAGTTAAGATCCTAGGAAGAATATTTTCTTCTGCTCACACACATTATTTACAGCACGTTTTTCTTATCTGGGCGATTTGTGTTTAAGATGTACTTACAGATGAGGGAAATATAGTTTTACAATAGTTTAGAAAAAATGTTGTAAGAACATTTCTTTTCTAAAAAACGTACTATAAAAATGAGGTTCAGAAAGTGTACAGTTTCATAAATAAGGTAATAAGTACTATTCTTTTTGAACAGTGTCACCCACTCCTTCATTCTCCCGTTTTCCCCCTCCACTCTCCCATTTGCCCCCTCACCCCCAAGTTGTATAGTTCATTTCCAATATAGTGTTAGTGAATGTCACTGCTGAATTGGTTTACCCTTTGTCCCACCAGTTCTGTGCTTCCCCTTCCCCTCCCCAAATCAGATAGACTTATATACAAGACAAAGGATACACAAATCAAATGTAGCCACAAAAGGGAATGAACCAAAGAGAAAAGGAAAGCAAAAAATGAAAGAATATTTCTTTTTATGTAGCCAAGATGCTGGAAAGATATATAGAACTAGTGTGACTTAGTTTACCAGTAAATCTTTATATGCCACTTGTTCACAGTTACACAGTTAGGTTGATACTCTTTTCTTGGTCTTCCACCTAAAACAGATGTTATCCATCTACACTGCTTAGAATATGGTCCAGGTACGTAAATAAAGTGAGTGAAATGCCAGATGATAAGCTTTGTGAGACAAATACAACTGTTATTTCTGACATCTGTGGGACACACTTTTTCCTTAGCTCCCCAACTGCTAGGGCGATGCAGACTCCTACCATAGGGTGGAATCGTTTCTCAAGATCATCTGTGAATGGTTACCAATATGGGATTGTCTTCATCTTAAATGTTGGCCAAAAAAATTATGAATGGAGACCCAAGAGCAACCAGTTTGCCACCTGTAATATAGGGAGTTCTACATCCCTATCAAATTATAAACCTCTGAGACTTAAAATGCCACAAACTTAACATGAATGTGTTCTTTTGTCTTTTCTTTGACTTGCTTTTTCCTTCAGGTGGTTGAATTTAGTGCCTTGTGCTTGCTTGCTTTCCTACTGAGTCTGGGTTTCAATCATAACCCTCCAGGTCTCAGCCTCCTGAGCCACTGGAATATGTACTGTGGTTTATAAGTGCTTTTAAGTCAATCTTTGGGAGGTAGAATGTAATGTCAAGTAGGAATATTCAAAATCTGGAATATTTTTGTCACTATGTCTGTGAAATGTTGATGAATAACTAAGATCCTGATGATGATGATGATGATGATGATGATGATGATGATGATGACGGTGATAAAAATACATTTGGCATTGATTAATTTTTCTTTCACATTGCTTTTCCTCTTTAGTATATTCTGTTTAGAAATATTATATCTATTGCTATATTTTTCTGGGTAATAATAGCCCCTATAAAACAATCTTCTGTTAAGAAAATTTGGATTATTTATTTATTTGTAATAGTACTGAGGATTGAATTTATGGCATCATACTTACTTGGCTGATATTTTGCTACTTGAGCCACACTGTCCTGCTTTTTTGTCAAGAGATGTTTACTTTGCTAGGTAATGTCTAGTGATTGTTACTGGCCAGGCTACCTTCAAAATATTTAGACCACAGCTGCCTGAAAGGATTATAGGTGTGAAGCATTGATATCCAGCTTGCATTTGCTATATATTTTAATCATTTAAAACTTAAGTAATTGTACAAAGGAGCTTCCATATATAGAGCCATTAATGAATATAATATCCCTTGATCAATATCACTCTTTTCAACATTCTCACCAATCCTTCCTCTACTCCACCTTTCCCTGATTCTTCTTAATTTTGCAGAATATATTTTGGATTCTTGTCTGCCTTTGTTATTTTTTATGTAAAGTATTGCTTTATTACTCAGATTTTCCTGGGCATAAGATATTATTTGTGTTTTCCCTCACCACTGGGGATTACAGTTTCACAGAGTTATGCACAGCTATTGGTTAAAATGAAGTCTTATAAACTTCTTTTTGCTCAGGCTGGCTTTGAATTGTGTTTCTCTAGTCTCTGCCTCCTAAAAGCTAGCACCATAAGCATAAGCCTCTACTTCTAGCATAAAATTTTGGAATTTTTATGTTGAGTTAGTTTTAAATTTATCTGTTAACTAAATTTATTAGGGTTTTTTTTTTTTAACCAGACTCAATTAGATCCTATTTTTCTTTTGGAGCATAGAATGTTTTCCATATTATTAGACTGTGTTTGAGAATACCTCCAAAACATTTTTTATCTTTTTAGTAATTGTAACTGAAGTTCAAAAGCAAGCATATTGTATGCTTCTTATAAAGGTCTATTGAATACTACTAAGATAGTGTTAAGATGTATTTAAATAATTAGATAAAATAGTAATAGAAAAAAGTTGTAGGCATTAAGTTTGGCCAAAACCCTAAATACATTTTATTGATTAACATTATTTCAAGTTAGAAACAGAACTTTATGAATGGCTATTAAATAGTTGTCTCTTTGCTATATTTTGATTAAAACCACAGAATTAATGATTATTCTAAATTATCATATTTAGTATAACCAATTATAGTAATATACTTAATCACTGAAATATAAAACCATTGAGGCTATTCTAAACTAATCTTGAAAATATTAAGAAATTGCACATTTGTAGACTGCTGTTTGCTTAAGTTATGCATTAAAATTATTGTAAAGGTGATATACAGAGGGGTTACAGTTACATGAGTCAGGGAATGGTCCATTTCCTTCTGAATACTGTCATCCCTTCCCTCATTCTCTCTGTTTTTTCCGTTCCTGACTTCCCTCTCCCCAAAGTTATGCAGTTCAATTCCAACATACTATCTAGTAAGATTTCACTGCTAAGTTGGGTTTTATTGATGCTGATAGGATTTCAAATGTGTTTGTTGGTAATCACACTGATCATAAGTTGTCATTGACTCTAGAAGGGACATTTTTCTCAATGATTCCGAGAACATGCTTTCCCTAGCAATTCTCATCTAACACAGTAAAAAAAGAAATTCTTTGGTCTAAAGGAGTTTTCATTCTTCATCTAAGGCTTTTATCTCCTTACTCAGTGAATAATGGATTAAAAGTTAAAGTTGCCAGTCCCCTCACTTACTCCACTCCACAGCAGAAAAGTATGTACTTAGGAAAAAAGCTTTGTAGTTTGAAATACATTTCAGATGGCTAACATAATTTATATTTTTATATTTTCAAATGGCTGAAAAATGTGAGTATTCATGTAGAATTGGTAGGGTGCAGATTAACGATTTTATCTCAACTGCTGCTTGCACTGACAACAGTGATGACAAAGCCTCCATCTTCCCAGAGGTCCATCTGCTACCCCATTGATTTGCCTTGTTGCTGAGCCTCTGTTCATCTTCTCTATTCCTTGAAGGATGTTGTGTTTGCAGCACTGTTCAATTCCACATTGCTCTGCCAAGTCCCATCTAGAATTCCGAGGTATAACAAGCCCACAAAATTATATGTAGCCTAATAACTAATGGGTAATTACCTTTTCATTCAGTTTACAGAGAATGTTCCCATGATAAAAGTATGTTATCATCAGAATGCAACATGTACATGGGAATAGGAACTAAATTCTAAGATTAGTCATCAATATCTGCGGAATGATTATTTGACAGTACAACCAACCAAAGAGCTTGCTAATTAGTTTTTAGTTTATTATTTAATTTTTCATGTCAGGTCTACAATGTTTAGAAAGTATAAAAAATATTCTTTTCTTTTCTTATGATACAATGGTAATGGTAAACATTTCCTTGAGTATTTGTTTAAAATAATTTTATCATGTATATTTAAAAATATAGAATTTGTGGCTATGATTTTATTATATAGTAACCAGTAAATAAATATTACCAAATGAAAAAGGTTATATATAAATCATTGTTATAGTGGAAGAAAGAAAAATTACCATGTCCATCATTACACATAATTATTCCTTCCTGTAAAAATTTTAACTATGACCCACCTATTTGTAAAAAAATCCAGAATATAACATAATATTATTGACTATATTCCTCATGGTATACTTTGAAATTTGCAATTCATTCACTGTACATATTTGCTCATTTATTTACTCTTGTTCTGATCCTGGAAACCACTTTATTATTGTCTTCACATTAATCTTAATATAAGAGAGACAGGAGAGATAGAAGAGGGTGGAAGGAAATCAATCTTAGATGTCACTTTATCTAGAAAACCTTTCTTGCTCCCCAGATCCTAGATGTTGTTAAGTATCCCTGATCAGTGTTCTCATTATAGGCCCTGCCTGCTTCTTCTTACATCAGTTGAAATATAAGTTGAACTTTTCTTTAATTACCTGTTCCCTTCATTAGACTCTAAACTGAGAGAAGTCAGAGAGATTTTCCCTAATAGATACTCAAGATTAGCTAATGAAAAGAGAAAATTATTTAGTTAAAAGATGTCATCAAAGTCATTTGTTCATGTAGTTTTCTGCAATTGCTTACCTACTATCTTAACCTCTTCAGGTTGCTATAACAAAATACCATAGCTTGAGTAATTTATAGACAACTAAAATGTATTTCTCGCAATTGGAGAGACTACAAAGTCCAAGACCTAACAGGTTTGTTGTCGGATGGCCAGTAATTCATAGATGGCATTGTCTATATATCTTCAAATAGCAAAGGAGATGGAAGAGAATACTCTTATCTATTTGACCTTACCTTACATGGCCTTCCACTACGTAAGGAATTTGAAAGAAAATATAAGATTTCATTAGACAGAAACATTTCTGGTGCCTTGATCTTAGATTTATAAGACTTAGCAATGTGAAAAAAAAAGATTTTTGCTACTTATAAATTGATTAGTCTGATAGTTTTATAGAGTAGCGTGAATGGGCTAAGACCACTATGTTCATTAAAAGGAAGTGATCTGTGTATTGAAAGTCTGACAAATGTCTTTAACTTTCTAATTTAATGTAGATTAGTGAAGATAAATAATAATTCATCAATGAAATACTTGAAATTAAGGAAAACATTTTATTGATCGAGGGTGGCATTTGTGGATGACTCAGTGAAATGAAAGATGTGAGAATCCTAGCATTTCTTCAAATTAACATTTATTTTTTAAGAGCTGGTGTTTCTAAACTAACCACAGTAATTGTTGAATTAATGTAGCTAGTATCTTTTAGTGAGAAATATGACATTTTTTACACTAGGAAATTGAACAGCAGAGTGGGTTGCTTACTGGAAGTCATAAAACTAGAACTTACCAATTCAAGTGTCAAAGTAGGTTTTCAGACATTTTTTCAGAGGGTAGTAGCATTGCTGGATTTGACACTACCTGTCTTTTGGATTTTCTTTTTAGTTATGTTTTAAGCATAATATACATTCTCTTTATTTTTATGGATAATTTAGTCTAAGGGATGGTAAATAATAGGAAATAGGACTGTCATTGTAAAGCAACCAAAAGTTAACATAGAACAGTGACCAAAGTTAGATTCATTTTTGCATAAAATAGAATAAAATGTTTTAACATATAATAATATTTTTATATCCAGGCACTAATGCTAACAGTCTGTAGACACCCAGTGATTACCAAGGCCTTCAGCCCGTAGACAAATTTAACACAGTTAGGTTACAGAACCATGAAGTTCCAGAGAGGAAAGAGAGAACAAAAACAATACCAACAAACCAATTCAGCTCCAATGGAGAGCTGAAGAGGGATGCCATGGTGACCAAAGATGAGTCAGAAGACAGGACACAGGACTCAGATCTAATTATTATTTTTTTTAATTAAGAAACTGTTTTAAGATTTTGTGTCTGAGATAGCATCTCACTACGTCATCAAGTTCTCCAGCCTCAGTCTTCAGAGTGCTTAGACTATAGGCATACAACACCATGACCAACTTTGTATATTTCCAAATCACTATATTCTGATACTCAAGAGTCACCAAAAGGTCTCACGTTTTGAGTCTTAGTTCACACAATTAGTTGCACAAGGGATATTTATTTCAAGATATCCATCTATGCATTACAAGGTAACTTGATCAGTTGACAAGTGAGTCTTTTTAAGACTACAAATTAGGTCAATGTTTGTTTGTTCAAGTATATTCTCCTCCTAGGTTTTCTGTTTAACTTTACAAAGATGCATTTGGCAAGATGACTGAATCGTCAAATTTTCAGATAATCCTAGCACAAATGTAAAGAGAATGGAAAGTGCCATTATATTAAGCAGACTACCATTAAGTTCTCATTAAGAAGAATTAGATAAGTTGCAAATGAATAGAGATGAAAAGAATAGCTTACTTGTATGATTCTTCTATCAAATAAAAAATGGTACTGAGCTTTTGAACTAATACAGAAAACAATATACTATAAATTGTTTTTGTTTTCTAATTGCTAACATACCATCAGTTTATTGTTAAACCTTTAATATTATTCTGTAAAGCACAGCCATTTATGTAATATATTACTATTTTCAAATTCAAGTCTCAGAATTTTTTTGTACAGATTAATGGATTTTCATTAGGTATTCATTCATGACTCTAATGTTCTTTGAGAATATACATCCTCTCAAGTAAAGTAGAAAGTCAAGAAGCTTTATTGACTTCATGCTTCTCTCCACTGAATCCCATCATTTTCCTAGAGTCTGTGTGCTGTTTTTATAGAAGCTGTCCCTTAGCTTTTTCTCTCAGGGCTGGTACTGTACCACTTGAGTCACAGCTCTATTTCAGCTTTTGGTGGTTGATTATTATGAACTTTCTTGCCAGGGCTGGCTTCAAATCTTGATCCCCAGATTTCAGCTTCTTGAGTAGCTTGGATTACAGGCATGAGCCACAAGTGCCCAGATTTCATTGTCTTTTTAGTTTGATTTCACGATTGAAAAACAAAGCATGAAGTAATTGTCTGATCTGGCTTAATTTTTATGGTAATCTCAAGTTTGATCCAACTAAAAAATAACTCAAGTACATATATATATATATATATATACCATAATATCTTAATTCACTTCATTTTAGAGAGACAGAGGAAGAGAGAGAGGGAAAGAAAGAGGGAGAGAGAGGGAACACTTTTGCTCTCTCTCTTTTTGAGTTTGAGTAAGGCATAAAGCTAAAAAATTGAAATGAAGTTTTCTTGTTACATTAATTCTGTTTAATTATAAGTGGTACACATTTAATTATTAAATGATCCTATGATGTATTCAAAGAAAGAAAATATATTAGATCAAAAGTGTTGTTTTTTGGAAATGCGGGTGGAATTCAGTTATAAAATACATTATTATAATTTACTGTAGGTTTTAGAAATTAAAATGAAAGAAGACCCATAGTAGTAGCTGAAAATAGAATATGTGTTAATCATTTTAGTAAACATTTACTATGCTACTTTTATTGATAATGACGTTTATCAAAGTAATTATCAGAACAGAATGAGAAATATTTTCATTATAGTTTTTAGAAAAGTAATTTTATATAGAAAAATAATTGTAATGTGTATAAACATTTCATAATTAAATTATTTTGTTTAATAAATTACTATATGACAACCAGTATGGTGAACATTCCAACATTAAATACTTTTTCCAAAAATTTCTGCTAAAATACTTTCCACCCAAACCTATGAGTCACAAATAATAAGAAAAGTGGAAAGATGAAAGTCTTCACCATCTTGCATTTGAGACAGAGAAATTATACAGTAAACATCAAAGCGATTGCAACATACTTACAGAATGGGAATTTTCCAGTTCATATTGCTGATTACGTTACAGATTCAGCCACAAAGTATTTCTTGTAATTTAAATCACAGTCACAACTTATAAGCTATCTTTTGGAAGACTTCATTTAAAGTTAAGTATAGGGAAGAACATTACAAAAAGAGAGAACAGCTAGGGAATTTTCATAATGTCATGAAAATTTTGTATAATAACCATCAACAAGAGAGAAGATTTTTAACATTACTTTTAGCCAAGTCTAAAAACTTTCTGATGTTTCTGTCATGAGTCTGGGCTGTTCTAAATTCAATATCCTATATGCAGTGTTCTAAAATAAAAACTGGGTCTCCATTTGGTCTTACACATAGAGGGGAATTTGGGTGAGATAAAGGCAAAGATAATACCTACACTAAGAAAGCTCATTGCATAAGGAGACTTCTTGATGATACTGTTCTCAGGTTTCACATTCTTATCCTCTATACTGCTTCATCTTTCTTTTTTTTTTTTTTTGGCCAGTCCTGGGCCTTGGACTTAGGGCCTGAGCACTGTCCCTGGCTTCTTTTTGCTCAAGGCTAGCATTCTGCCACTTGAGCCTCAGCACCACTTCTGGCCATTTTCTGTATATGTGGTGCTGGGGAATTGAACCGAGGGCTTCATGTATATGAAGCAAGCGCTCTTGCCACTAGGCCACATCCCCAGCCCCTTCATCTTTCTTTTCCCTTATTTTTCTGCCTATCCTGCAATTATAGCCAGAGTGTAGTCATGGTCTTTTCATCGAGGTAGAGAAGTGCAGAGAGTGTGCAGAGGGTGGTTACTGTGGTCTGGGCTGGGTCCCCCCGCCCCGCCCCTGCCAGGGATTTCTAAGTCCCTACATGTGAGCAGCGGCAGCTGCATGGGGGTAAATGAAGAGCCAGACTTTGAAGTCAGGCCCCACTTTACCATGTGAACCCCACTTTACCACGTAAACCTGAGATAAGCAGGCCCTGTGAGCAAACCCAGGACAAGCTTATTAGGGCCCAGCCAGTCAAGAACTCTAATGACTGGAAATGTTTAACTCTAACCACCCCTAGAATGCCTCGAGCCCTGAGCCAATCAGATTTGTACTCGTAATCTTGCTTGCTTAAACACCTGATTGCTGTAACTTTGTCATTTGCCTTTATAAGCTCTGTGTAATCACAGCTGGGGGCTGCCTCCTAACCTCTGCTGTGTCCGTGGGTAGGACAAGGCCCGGGCTGCGGCCCCGCTTGAATAAAGTCTTGCCTTGCTATTGCATTTTGGAATGTCTGAGTCTCGGTGGTCTTCTTGGTGGTGGTCTCGCGACTTGGCACAACATATGGGGGCTCGTCTTGGATAGCCCCAGAGACCCCTGAGACCCCAGACTCCGAAGGTAAGAAAACAGCCCTGTTCATTTGTCTTGTAATGCGTCTGTTTGTCTGTTTTGGTTTTGCTTATTTCTTGAAGGGGTTGTCGAAGCAGACATGCTTACTCGGCAATCCTAGGGAGACTGGGGGATACCCCAGACTCCCCACCCTTGAAGGGGGACCTCTAGAGCCCCGCTTTCAACTTGAGTCCACTACTTCTGCACCCTTGCAGGAGGTTGTATGGGCCAATTTGGGAAGTCTCCAGTTTTTCTTGTTCTTGTTCTTGTTCTTGAAGGGGGACCTCTAGAGCCTCGCTTTCAACTTGAGTCCACTCCTTCTGCACCCTTGCAGGAGGTTGTGTGGGCCAACTTGGGAAGTCTCCAGTTTTTCTTTTTCTTGTTCTTGTTCTTGCCTGTGTTTTCCTCATTTTGTATTGTTATAGTTGTTTTGTTTTCTGTAGCCTTTTGGGCTGAACATCTGATCAGAGCTATGGGTAACGTTCTATCATGGGAATCTCCATCTAGCCCTCTAGACTTGATCCTAGCTCACTAGAGGGAGGTTAAGGAGATAGCTCAGAACCAGAGTGTGAACATGATCAAGACTGCAGTATGATGCAAAACTAAGTTTTAAGTTTAAATTCAAATGGTCATCAAGTTTGGGCATTACCAAATGCTTTAAAGGATGATTGCATTGTTTTAAAGAGGAACCATAGTTTAAAAAAATGCTTAATCAGAGCTAAGTGTCAGAAATTTGGATTTAAAAGGATATATATATATATATATATATATATATATAAAACTAATGGGGATAGAAGTAAACTCTCATTAACTCTATGTATGGAGGAAGAAATGGCAAAATGGGCCAGTGTTTCTCACTAATATATTGGAAAGCTGAATGGATAAGTATTTCTAATTGTAATTCTTGCATTAAGGAAAAATTTCCATTTGAGTTCAAAGGTCTTCATGCCATGCAGTAACTGGGACTGAAAAAAAAAAGGGGGGGCTCTTTTGAAACAAGCAGCCCATAGGCAAAGGGCGGCACCTGGTTTCAGAATGCCTGTAAGCTTCAGTTTTTCCAATGCAGATAAATGCTAAAGTGTTGTGTTAGTGTTAAAAAGGCTTTGGAAATCAAGAATATATTTCTAGATAAGAAATTTGGAAGTAAAATTGTCCTAAATAATTATTGCAAAGTGAGAAAAGGAGAATTATGGCTACCAAAATGTTTAATTGCCATTCCAGCTTCTTTATAGGTTTTTTGTAACAGTTTCTAGCAGGCCCACAGGGAAGCACAGGTAATTCCTACAATTTTGTCAAGATCTAATACTGGCCCTTAATAAGTTCCAGGTAAGAACATGCTTAAAAACTACTTCTGCGTGGACCACCTTGTTGCTTTAATTGGAGTAAAGTGGCCTCTTGTAAGACTCACTGATCTGAAATCTGCAGTTCAAAGCCAGCCCGGGCAGAGAAAGGTCCCTGTGAGAGACTTGTCTCTAATCAACCAGCAGAGTGCTGGGAATGGAGTTGTGTGGAGCTCAAAAGTGGTAGGGTGGGCTGGGGATATGGCCTAGTGGCAAGAGTGCTCGCTTCGCATACAGGAGGTCCTGGGTTCGAGTCCCCAGCACCACATATACAGAAAATGGCCAGAAGTGGCACTGTGGCTCAAGTGGCAGAATGCTAGCCTTGAGCAGAAGGAAGCCAGGGACAGTGCTCAGGCCCTGGGTCCAAAGCCCAGGACTGGCCAAAAAAAAAAAATAAATAAATAAAATAAAATAAGTAAAAACACCTTAAAAAAAAAGTGGTAGGGTGCTAGTCTTGAGCTGGAGAGCTGAGGGACAGCATTCAGGCCCTGAGTCCAAGTCCAGTGAAAATCACTCCTCCTGGGACAAAAGTGATGGAGCATCCAGAGGCAGTAAGCCATGGCTTGGATGGCAGAGATGGTGTCAGATCCTAAAGTCACTCCTGTTTGGCCTTTCAAAAGTTAATCAAAGCTGGGAAGCCCTAGAAGAATAGTTCGTAAGCATGCCTTTCTAATGCCCATGTCTGTCTACTGGGCAGGAACTTGCCAGTCATCTGTGATAGTGGGTAATGAGGGTAAGTTTGTCAAATGAGAGGATAGTTTAAAATCCCAACCCCCTGCATCTACTCAAAGCCCTGACTGGCAGTGAGAATTTTAAGCTGATACATCTGTTCAGGAAAGAGACCTGAGATTGTGTTCTTACTGAGATCTGCTAAGTCATCAGAGATCAGTTCCCCAGCCAGTCAGGAAAAAGCTTTTACAAACTAGAATGTTAAAAGGCTACACTGAGGTAGCCCCAAAAGAAGTCTGTATAGTTGAAAGTTAAAATGTTGAATGTAATTTCCAGTTTGGAGTAAAGCTCCTAATGGACATCTGATCCTGCAGCCCCTTGGTAAAGTAGACTGAGGTTATAGGTTCCTGGATAGGTAAGGTGAACGCCCCTGAATCAGCCTGAAGAAGTTATAGAAGATGGATGATCTTTTCCCATCAGCCTCCCCTTTTAGGACCAAAGGACCAGAGTTGTTTTTGGGAAGATGAGGCAGGATATACTAGAGACATAGAAAACAGAGGTAACAGTATAGACTGCACCTGTGAGAAATGGTTACAGGCCAAGCCGCCTATGTTGGTTAAAGAAAAAAAAATCCTAGCCTTATTGGAAATATTTGATTTAAACTTATTGCCCTGGCAAAATGACCCAAGGGCCATTGATTGCCTAAAGCTGTCTTGACTTTCAGTAATGTGCCAGCCTGCAAAAGCTAGTGTGCTTAAGAAGGAATCAGGAAAATACTAGGGAATTTGACTAAAGTTAGGCTTTAGGTTAACTTAGGTTAAGCTTCTCTAACCAGTCTATGGAGAAAGTTGCAGGTAACCCAAAAGGTGTGACATCCTACTGGAACCACTGGGAGCCACTGCTGCCTGACACCATGGCCCCTGCCCATTGCATTTGAGTGAGGATCAAGGAGAGAGTCTAACAGTCATCTGGAAAATCTACATCTTCAGATCAGACTCTTATCATATGCAGCTGGTTTCTGCTGGAAATTGCTTTGGATCTGCTAACTAACTTTATTAAGAAAATTGGATAGTGTAAGAAATTTTCAAGCAGACTGGCCTGCTGCTAAATTCAAAGCATGTATGACAGGCTGGAGAGTCACTTCCAGGCAATACGTGGGGTGGGAGGTGTGTCCAAGAGTATTAAATGTGTCCAGATGGATTAGGGTGTGACCTCAGAAGAGAGGGAGGTAACTGCCATCAGGAGTGCCAGGTACCAAGGTAACTGGACAGAGATTTAAACTGCTGGGGGATGCTTCATGGGGGCAGCCCTCCTGGGGGAGAATCTTACAGATGCCACTGGCCAACCTTAGGCACTTGGAGAAACTGGAAACTGGAGAATTCCACTCTAGAATAGTTGGCTCATGATATAGAATATAAATATAGAATATAGATATGGAATATAGATATAGAATATAGATATAGAATATAAAATATAGATATAGAATAGTTGGCTTATGATAGTTGACTCTGGTCTGGCTTCTTAGGAGCAGCCTGTGCGTGGAGTCATAGTAAATTGCCTTGATGTAGTTGAGGTAAACCAGAAAATGTAGACAGTTTAAAACTCTAGCAGCAAAGAAGCCCCAGGAAATGTAAAGAAGAAGGTTAGTATAGAAAGCCTTGGAGAACGGGATAGAGAAAGGGTTTCCTCTGGATAAGAAAGGGATTTAAAAAGTAAATTGTCACAGAATGTTCCAGTAAGTCACTGATAGTGTGAGGAAGTAAAAGATGGTGTGAGTGGGGATATGTTAAATTTCATAAGACACAGATTATAAAACTATATAAGGAAAGACTTTAGAGAGAAAACAAAAATGTTTCCTTTAGATTAAAAGGTTTTGGCATGTTAAAAGTGAGAAAGACAATCCCTAAAGTGAGTATGTAACAAATGGTAAAGTTGGTATGTAGTCAAATTGGCTATAATATAAATAGGGTCAGAATTGGGGCTTCAGTGTAAAACTATGTTTATCTGTCGCATTTGTTATGAGTTTTTATGGTATTGTGGGCACAATACCAATCTATCCCTACCGATTCTCAGTCAGAATCAAACTAACCAAGAACCATGATTGGTTCTTGAGTTACCTATCAGAAGGGGGGAATGAAAGGGGTAAATGAAGAGCCAGAAGTCAGGCCCCACTTTACCACGCGAAACCCACTTTACCACGTAAACCTGAGATAAGCAGGCCCTGTGAGCAAACCCAGGACAAGCTTATTAGGGCCCACCTGGTCGAGAACTCTAACGACTGGAAATGCTTAACTCTAACCACCCCTAGAATACCTCGAGTCCTGAGCCAATCAGATTTGTACTTGTAATCTTGCTTGCTTAAACACCTGATTGCTGTAACTTTGTCTTTTGCCTTTATAAGCCCTGTGTAATCGCAGCTGGGGGCTGCCTCGTAACCTCTGCTGTTTCGGTGAGTAGGACAAGGCCCGGGCCACAGCCCCGCTTGAATAAAGTCTTGCCTTGCTATTGCATTTCGGAATGTCTGAGTCTTGGTGGTCTTCTTGGTGGTGGTCGCGCGACTTGGCACAACACAGGAACGCGGGGCCCAGGGCATTCGACCTGCCGGCGCCCCCTCCCTAGGAGGCTCCCCGGGCCCAAGGCAGGCGGCGTGAGTTCCGCAGCAGGTGCCACAGGGGTAGCAGCCCTGGCAATGTTTGGGACATGGCGGGCACTGAGGCAAGGAGCCTCACGGGGCGCCTGGAGCGGCTTGCCCTCACACTGGCCCCCCACTTTTTCTTTCCGCTTCTGGGGCCGCCACAGTGCAGCAGCGGTGGTGGGGGTGGTGGCACCTGGAGCGCAGGATTTGGGGGCTGGCACGATACACAGGGCCTGGTGGCTGTGGGTGGTGCGGAGCTTTGCATGCGTGGCTTTAGGGCTGGCCTGCACTCTCTCCCTACCCCTAAAGCTGGCCCCAAATCTACTGGATTGGACTATATATCTGTTGGAAAAGAGACAGGGTCTTAGATTTTTGTTATCAGTGCTTGAGAAGTTGGGATGGCCTCTCCCTGCCCCCACCCTTGCTGGCGGGCATGCTGGATTCCTTGAGGCTGGGCTGGGACTCAGTGGCTGGCAGACATGAGTCTGCGGCTCATATAACTAAAACTCCTTGGATCACAGTTCAAAGCCAGCCCAGGCAAAAGAAAAATCTCTCTAAAACTCCATCTCTCAATTAACCAACAAAGAGCCAGATTGAAAGCTTGGCTCAGGAGAACCAGCAAATGCTGAAAGCGGCACCGTGGCTCTAGTGGTACAGCACTAGCCTTGAGCAGAAGTACTCAGGGACAGTGCTCAGGCCCTGAGTTCAAACTCCTTAAATGCGGATGGGAGCATGCCAAGCCAGCAACAAGTGCCGGAACTCCTGGAACTCAGCCAGTCCAGAAAAACAGGGATATGGGGAGGAGTGAGAGGAGAATGGTGTCTCATCCTAAATGGAGTTGCCTTGTCTCGCCCTTTCAAAACTAATCAGAGCTGGGAAATCAAGAGAAATAGTACCTGTTCATTTTCTTTTTTTCTGCCAGTTGTATATATGCATACATATTTATATTAGCCTCTGACTGGCTACTCCAAGCCCGACTACTAGCACTGGACACTTCCTTCAATTATTCCTCCTTCTTTGTAATTGACCACAATTGGGTTTATGCTCCAAATGGAACTTTTCTGGCTTGTGCCCAGGGTATGTTCTAGGCCATTCATGTTAACTAGCTCTGAAAACTTGTCAGTCTTTTGCCTGATCTTTTCAAAAGTCTCTTTTAACAGAATAACATCTCTTGCTGAGGTCATCACCTGGGAACTTGCGGTTCAAGGCTATCATCTCTCTATGCTGCCATGCCAAGCTACAGAGGCTGGCCAGAGGAGACCATAGCACCCTCTGGTTCTAGTGACCATTCTTGTGGTAATGATAAGGACTTTTGCCAGCCACACTGGATGGTACCAGGCCATATGGCAAATCAGGGGCCTCTGACTACCTCGCCCCCTTTCAGCAGGAAATAGCTTCAGAAGAAATGACCTTCGTCCATACTCCTAGCTTGGTGCCCTCCTGTGTCATAATTTTAAAAAAACAAAAGGGGGGGGAGCTGCCCCCATGACTAGTTAAGGACAGTCATGCTTACATTAAATATCTTAAGAAAATTTAAATCTTCCCAAATCAGTGTGGGAAGGAGCCTTGTATGTGCCTTTCCAGAGCACTGGCTCTGGAGAAATTTCTTCTTGTTCTCTAGGAAAACAAGGACCGTGCTGGATTTCTTCTGCTCTTCCAAAGGGAATATGGGGAGCCTGCCTGCATACAACAGCGATGGTGGTAGGAGGCAGCCAGCTTCCCTTCCCTGCTTGCTTTCTAGACTCTTCCTTGAGTGTCTCCAGTGGCGCAATGTTTCGCTGTGGCAGCATCGCCTGCAGTTTTGCATGAAAACTAAAGAGAGGTTTTATACCATTGTTTCTCCTTTTGCTCTCCCCCTGCTGCTTATCTTAGGGGGTCCCGTTGGAGGGAAATAGGAGCTGAGGGTTTTGACACTTTAACTCAATGTTTCATAATAAAAATGTTTTAAAAAGTAAGCACAAGGGTTTAGCGCGTTGCCCTCAATGTTTATGAGAAAAATGTTCAAAAAAAAATACGTGTTAGGATAGTACTTCACCTCAATGTTTATGAAAAAATTGTTTTACTAACTACATGTGTTAAGTTATCAGCTGCTGTGAACTACCAGAGTCGCCAGAACTTAAACCCGCTTCTACCTCACCTCCAAAAGAGGGAATGATGTCTGCATTTATCCTGAGTGGTGTGAAAACAGGCTAAGGACTCCAACTTCTCTGGACTGAGCCAAATGGATGGCCGCTTCACCTACCCCTTCCTTTTGTGGAAGAGGCCTCATATGTATCTTATGTCATCATTTGCCTATGCCTTCATATGCCATATGTTTACAGCATCCCCTGCTTATTTAAAAAACAAAAGAGAGGGAGATGTAGGGGATGGCTATTACTTTAAGACCTGGGGCGGCTAGCTGCTGGCCCGGCAGAGAGCCTGTCCCACCTCCTTCCGGTTCCAAAACTGGAAGAGAAGCCAAACCAGCCCCCACCTCTCAGTGGCGAGCACGTGTGTCGGGATGGCACTGGCTGAGCCAGAGGCGGAGCCAAGAGGTCTCTGCCTCTGCGGGAAGTTCTGTGACATCACTGTGATGGACACCCTTATTAGCCTATCGTTGGCCAGTCCCTCTCCTTCGTGCGTCACTGCTGGAATAAGTGTAATTGCCCTTCCCCTTATTAAACCGGAACACCCCTTGAGGGTTCTCCGAGAGTCTATGCACCCCTGTCTTCCTTGGGAAGTATAGGGAGGGGGCAGGACATTCTTGCAACCACACGCTGACCTAGGCTGCACATGGCCTTCACTCCCACAGTTAATTCCTTCTGGCCAGAGGATATGCGTGAGAGTGCAATAAAGGACCACTCGGGAGAGGCGGATAGGCCCAGGATCTCTACGCAAAAGGAGGTAGAGCTAAGCCCGGCAGACTTGTGTGTGTTTCTGTGTGATAGACAGAAATGTGCTAAAAATGTTTAATAGTTTGTTCTCCAAAAAAAAACACAAAAAAAAACCCAAAAATAAAAAACCCAACAGTCCTGAGTTTTCATACCTCCCAATTTGTATAGTGTAAATATACCCATTATGGTCACTTTGGGGGCATTATTTAATACAGTTTTTAAAGAAAATGTATACAGTGATTGTTTAATAAAAAATTTCCATTCTGTTTCAGTCGATTAGCTATAAACTGTTGATATAGGTATGACTGATTTGGTAAAATCCAGCTGACACATTCCTAACATTTTATAATTATTCTCTCAAAGACAGGTAAAAAGTGGCTCCAGCACACCACTGGAGGAAGGTGAATAGTTACTCTGCATAGCATTTGTCTTGTCATATGAAAATAAAAGTTTGGGCCACAATGGCAACAGATTAGAGGAAGGAAGAAATTCCAGAAGATGATACAAAGTGCAAAGAGAGAACAAAGAAATGGCCCAAGGAGGGAGGTCTATAAGTGAGAAAGTAGTATTTCTTGAAAGACATTAATCTAAATAAAATACAAAGGAATAGTCTGGGGTTGTGGCCCAAACTGGAGAGACAGTTTGGTTTGGGTGGAGGCACTGCTAACTTTCTACGCGTTTAAGTTAGAAATAATAGTACTGAAGATGGAGATTGTGATAGAATTTTTGTCTCTGTGACAGTAAGTAAGAGGAACATTTTAAGGGAGGAGAGGTTTAGTTTATTGTGTAGTTTCATAGGTTTTAGCTCATGGTAGGTTTGCTCTATTGCTATGGGCCTGAGAAGGTGAGGCAGAGGATCATGCCAGAAAAAAAAAAAAAAAAAAAGCAGAGGAAAACTGCTTGAATTATGACAGTTAAGAATCAGAGTGAGACTGGCAGGAGCCAGGGGCAAGATATGCTCTTCAAAGTCACATCCCCACTGAACTACTTACTTTATCCATGATCCATCTTTTAATGGTTCACTTGGCTAAAACCTCATCATCAGGCTAATCTATTAATGAAGTAAATGCTTCCCTGATCCAATCCCTTGTCAGTGTTGCCAGGTAGGGCCAAGATTTTGATAATAAGCCTTTGGTGGGGGCAGAGAGAACACTTCATATCCAACTATAAGATCCACTGAAGGAGTCAAAATGAACCATTTGAATTACATTGGGAATAAAGGCCATGAATGAAGGCCAGTTTTTAAGAGTGTGTGTGGAATATAGGAGAAGTTTAAATACAAGGAAAACAGCAAGGATTAAGTTACTGTGGTTTCCTGTTTTGAAACTTTCCCATTAAGAATTGAGGAGCTCTTTCTAAGGTGATATTGTACCATCTGAAAATACAATAATTGATTTGTCCTCTTATTTAAAAATGACACAATTAATCCTTGAAGACATAGGAGGAGTGGTCTGGGAATCAGTTTCATTCTTCTTTCCCTTTTATTCTTTACATCTTTCTGGGATCACCAGGTTAAAGTGGGCTCAAGTAAATTTAGTGGCTACCAATGTATAATATGCTCAAAATCACATACTCCTTAAGAGAGTCCTGATATTTCAGGGTTTTTTTTTTTTTTTTGAGATTTAAGAGAATTTTAAAAGAGCTGTGAGTTCTAGAGCCTTTTGTTGCCTATATGGTTTGAAACAAAAATGTAATTTTCCTTCAACACTTTATTGTTGAAGAGCCTGGAGGCCTGCTGTGTTGGGAGTTCATCTGTCTTCTTTCAAACTCTGATGCTCCTCATCTTTCATGATTGAGCAAGAAAGGGACAGCAGGCATGGTATAAATTTGCAGGTCAAAAGAAGCTCAGTGGTGTAAATTGCATTACTTTGAAGTCTACATCCATTGCTGATCTCACTTTAAGCCTCATTCTGCTCAATAAATCCTTTCCATCATACATATATTCAAGGCAGAGGTGGAATAGCTGAAAAGGATAAGTGTTCTTAGAAGATGTCTAAGTTCTTCTGTGCTACTAAAATAGACTATCTGAAACTAGCACATTGAGAAAGAAGAGAACTACTCACTCAGAGTTGAGGCTGGGAAGTTTAAGCTCAATGATCCAGCATCCGGTAAACACTTTCTTGTGGTATCCTCTCTTGTTGGAAAGGCAAATAAAGGGACAAGATGGAGTCAGGAGTATAACGCCTAGCCTTTTATAATTGCTATTAATCCATGCATAGTGACTGGAGTCTTTAGGATCTAAACTCTTTTCACCAGGCCCTTCCTTAATGCTATTGTATTGGAGATTACATTTCCAATGCAGGATTTTTGGGAGACTCATTCAAGCCATAGTTCTAGGAAGCAGCAAAGGGCAGAAATTTAACTTTAACTCAAGGTTATAAATCTCTATTAGTACCTCTGAAAAATCCATCCTCAAATGAATTTATCACATTTTCACACTAAGAATAGAGGCAGTGATACTAAGAGAGACAGAGACTATCCAACCTGGATTTTATTAAAGGGCTGAATAGTATTAGTCATCTAACAAATTAATATTATGAAATTCAGTTTTATATACAGCCTGATATATCCTTTTTCTCCTTCAAAGGAGTGGTTTTTCAGTTAAACATGTATGATGTACTTCTAATTGTTGCATATCTTTTAAATAAGAGTGATTAAAAAGGCTGTCAAAGATGTCCTGATTATTGGTGTGGAGAGAGGGAAGTAGAAGAGTTTATAGGCTATCCACTATGTCACTGTATTATCTTCCTTTAGGTAAATAGAGTACAATAAAAATAATGGACCATCGCATTGGAGACTAAGTTTCCAAGTCTCTGTCTTCCATCCTGTTTCTGCTCTTATTGTCTCAGTTGTAATAGTAGCCTCTATTCCCTATAAAGGGGCCCATGGTAAGAAACTGGGGGTGGCCTCTGAGTAACATGAGCAAGAAATAGAATTTTACCAACAACCACATAAGTAAACTTGTAAGATCCTCCCCTAGTCAAAGCTTGAGATAACTACAGCCTCAGCTGACATCTTAGTTACAATCTATAAAAGAACCCAAGCCCAAGGAACCTCCTAACTGCATCCAGACACCTCATCCATAGAAAACAAGAGATGCTAGGTTTTTTTTTCAAACCCCTACATTTTGATATTGTGTTATATAGATAGCTTAGTGAATCCTTTAATTTTTTTATTTAGTTGTGTGATACTTTCATAAGTGCACATCCAACACGTACATATTGAATTAATTAACTTCACAAGAATGATTCAATAAAGGGGCAATTTAGAGAAAGGTAGGAAAGGTTGTGGGAACCGACACAAGGATAGTAACATATTCAGGAGTAGCATCAGTAGAAGCTGTCAACAACCTATAGGCTTGAAGTGGATAGAGGATGTTCTTGGCACCTCCTGGGAAAGGAGTCGCCTTGCAGCTGCTGCAGGCTTGGATTACAATGGTTGAAAAAGCTATAAAGTGACAAGAGTAGTCAGAGAAGGACAGCAGTCTATTGACATCTCATTCCTGATACCTTTAGACATTCTGCCGCTGCATTTATTGCCCAAACCTAATGAAGAGCCTAGAAATGAGTTAATCTGGGACCTGTAGATCGACAGACAAAAGGACAAGTTATGGATTGCAGTGGATATGAAATTAAAATGCACAAGTGATATTCCAAGGTAGAGATGCAAGTAGGTTAGCTACTAGAAGGCCATGCTGTAAAAGAATGGGTGAAGTATATTTGAGGATAGTGGATTCTACTTTTTGGGGAAAAAATGTGGCATTTATCTGGGGCAAAGATGGTGTAATTCCCGTCTTCTTTCAAAATTTGCTATATTGTGGATTTCTGGCCATAGAAACTAAACACACTTGGACCATTTTCAGATTTGGCTCATAAAAAGCATGTACCCACTTTATATTCTTTTTTCCTTTTGCTCTATATTTTTTCATTATTATCTTCAAGTAGTTTTATAAAAGAGTTGCCACTTAAAGCAGTATGGAGATTCCTCAGAAGGCTAAATATAGAACTCCCCTATGACCCAGCAGCCCCACTTTTGGGTATCTATCCAAAAGACCACAAACAAAATCACAGTAATGCCACCAGCACAACAATGTTCATCGCAGCACAATTTGTCATAGTGAGAATCTGGAACCAACCCAGATGCCCCTCAGTAGACGAATGGATCAGGAAAATGTGGTACATATACACAATGGAATTTTATGCCTCTATCAGAAAGAATGACATTGTTCCATTTGTAAGGAAATGGAAGGACTTGGAAAAAGTTATACTAAGTGAAGTGAGCCAGACCCAAAGAAACATGGACTCTATGGTCTCCCTTATTGGGAATAATTAGTACAGGTTTAGGCAAGTCATAGCAGAGCATCACAAGGCCCAATAGCTATACCCTTATGAACACATAAGATGATGCTAAGTGAAATGAACTCCATGTTTTGGAAACAATTGTTATATCACAGTTGTAACTACTTTCAACGTCCTATGTGTATCTGTAGCTTCTATTATTGATGATGTTCTTGTATCACATTCCTGTGGTTGTACCTACACTATCTTTGTAATCTTATCTGAGTATATTGGAAACCGTGTTTACTAGTATTGGAAGTAGGAAATTCAAAGGGAATACCAAATTTGAGAGACACAGGGTAAGAAAAGAGAAACAACTACAAAAGCAATACTTGCAAAACTGTTTGGTGTAAGTGAACTGAACACCTCCGGGGGGGGGGGGGGGAAGGGAAAGGGGGGGAGGGAGGGGGGTATGAGGGACAAGGTAACAAACAGTACAAGAAATGTATCCAATGCCTAAAGTATGAAACTGTAACCTCTCTGTACATCAGTTTGATAATAAAAATTTGAAAAAAAAAAGAGTTGCTACTTAGCAAAGCAGTTTATGAATATAATATATCTTTTTTGCTCTTTTGCATTTGTTTTATCTTGGGGAAATATTGTTGGAGAAGTAGAATTGATATTAGAGATATGGGCAGTTTTAATTAAGTTTTATCTAAATAGGTAAATGCATGGGGTGAGGTAAAGGGGATAGGAGTAGATAAATGAAGAGGAGAAGAGTGGGGAAATGCAGTCAATAATCTAAAGTATATCCTACAGAAGGTTTGGGGATGGATGGGTGAGAATGTTGAATGAGGTAACATTGATCAAGGTAAATTTTATCCATAAACTGCTTTAATACAAACTAATTTGGAAGTGGCACTGTGGCTCGAGTGGTAAAGGACTGGTCTTGAGCTGAAGAGCTCAGGGACAGCACCCAGAGTTCAAACCCTATGACTGACCAAAAACAAAAACAAAAAAGTAATAACAATTGAATTGTACAACTACTTAAAATAATACAAACAGAAGTGGATAAAATAAAAATTTTGTTATTTCTTATCCTAAGTTCTTGTTACTTTTCAGAAAATACTTGTATTTTCAAAGTAGAAATGGGTATATTTAGCAATTTTGTAATTTTTTTGCCTGCCCTGTGGCTTGAACTCTGGGTCTGGGCCCTGTACTTGAGCTTATTTATGTTCAAATCTGTAATAATTTTAATGTATGGATTAACACAAGATAATATTTCTTATTTGCCTTTGCAATATTATATATTTCTAATGCACCAAATTCTGAAATTTTATATATTATTTTTGTTGAAGTTTACAAAGAAAAGCTAAGAGAATTATTTTGATAGCCTTTTCAAATTAAAATAATAGGAGCCCAGAACTAGAATTGAGGTCTCACACTTGCAGTCTAACCTAATCAGGATGCTGAGATCTGAGGATCTCAGCTGGAAAATAGCTCAGGCAAAAAAGTACACAAGACTCCATCTTTATTGACCAGCAAAATGCTAGCCTGGAGGTATGACTCAAATGGTAGCGCACCAATTTGGAGTAAGTAAAGCAGACAGTTTGAAGCCCTAGGAATGGTATAAAATGAAAATGTCTTAATGGGTTTTCTCCCCATTACAGAAATCACCAGCCATTTGTCCTTTAGCAAGGCTCTTGTTTAAATATACTTAGTATGAGCTAAATTGGATTAAGGTTCTAAAAATCCATTAACAACCCTTTAGTTTAACCCAATAACATTCTCTGGGTAGCTCGTTGTGCTTTTCCAAATTGAATAAAATATTATCTTTAATCTCACATGCCTGTCTTAAAATTTGTCTCTAGTACTTTTCCCACTGAGAAGCAAGTTATATGATGTTCCTTCTTCTTAACACTGGAATGCTTATGTCTGCAAAAAAAAAAAAAATGTGGTGTGACTTCCAAGGCTAGGCTGAAATGGGCAATACGTTTCCACTCCATTCTCTTGGCAAACCCTCTCTCGGTATGTGGCCACAATTGTGTACAGGCTGAGAGGGACTGATCACCTGCATGCAGGGGCTCTTTGCTAAGGATAGCTGACAGGGAGACTCAGAACACAAGCGCCAGTGTCTACATGGCAGAAATAAAGATCATTTGAGATATAAATGAGGCAAAACTTTGAGCACTACTTTTTCTGTTGCTATTCTTGAACCAGACCTTGAACACAAGGTCATCATGCTCTTGGCTTGACTTGCTTGTTCATAGCTGGAACTCTACCATTTGAGTCATACCTCCAGCCTGACTTTTTTTTTCTGGGAAATTGGAGATGGAATCCTGTGGACTTTTCTGGTTGGATTGGCTTCAAAACTCAATCAGCTAAGTCTCAGCATTCTTTCTAGCTAGGATTATATACATAAGTCAGGGGTGTTTGACTTTAAGCATTATATAAACTAATGACAGAAACACTCAAGGAAGGCAACTGGCTGATGTTCCCTATATTTTAAAATATATGCTCAATGTATGGAAACACATTCTGTCAAATTACCTCAATTCAGACTTATTAGGCTTAGAAATTGATGGGTTCTTTCTTCCTGAAGATGTTCAAGAGGGATATATACAGAGCTATATTCAATATTCAATAGAAAATAGTAAGTTAAATGTCTTTTTTTTTTTTTTTTTTACTTGACCAAGCTTGAGATTTTTCTGTGCAGCATTCTGCTTGGAGCAACCCTCCAACCTCAACAAGAAATCATTCTGTACATATAATGCTGTCTCCTTGAAGAGTTGCAAGTAGGATTTTTTTTCTTGTGTGAAGTACAGCATACTATGTGCAGTTGTGATCAGCACAGTAAACTTAGGAGGAAGGACAAGAAAAGCCAATGCTCCACCGGAGTGGGTTATTGCTTCTTATTTCAGAGTGAAAGAGAAATTTTCCAGTTCTTGGAAATGTACATCAAATCAGCAATATAATTTTGACTCACACCACATTTTTCTACTTGTTCTGCGATGGTGTAAATACCACATTTTTTTTGAGGAGTAAATAAAAATAAAGAACATTTTGGACAGATGTTCACTATTATAATGATCTTTTCCTGTTGTCTGAACAGTAGTTTTACAGATTGTGTTTCCTTCTCTTTTAGACAAGGAATCTTCTCTTCCTACTTTAAAGGTGACTTGTTTTTTCCCTTCCTCCCTCCCTCTCCCTTCCCTTTCCTTTCCCTCTCCTCCCTTCTCTCTCTCCCCTCCCCTCTCCCTCTCCCTCCCCCTTCCCTCCCTATTATTATGCACTCCTGGGGCTTGAATTCAGGCTCTGGGCACTCCAACCCTCTTTGTACTCAAGGCTAGCACTCTACTACTTGAAACACAGCACCACTTCAGACTTTTTCTGAGTAGTTTATTGGAGATAAGAGCCTAATGGACTTTTCTTCTCAGGCTGACTTTGAACCAGGATCCTTAGATCTCTGCCTAATGAGTAGCTAGGATTTTAGGCATGAGCCACTGGTCTACCTACTGTCTTCTTTTCAACAGAGCAATTCTGCATTTACTTACTTTGCGGTGAACATTATTCCTATTATACCTTTCATAGGGATGGTTATCTGAGGAGAAAAATCTAGTCAGATCTCAGGGACAAAATTGAAATTGTCATTTCAAACTTTGCAACTAGTATACATTGCTAATTGTTATTCTATTAACCAAGGCACAGGTGTGTGTGTGTGTGCCCACGCACATGCACATGTGTTCAATAGATCTAGAACATAATCAGATAAGAAAAACTCAGTGGGAAAAATTTAACTGTGTTTGTTGCACTGTTACGCTTTTATCTGTACTCCAGCGTCTAGTCAACATGCATGGGTTGAGCATAATTGGTCATACTTCATTTCACCTCCATTTCTAGTGAGGGAGTCTCCTTGGGTTGAAGCTAATTTAACTTGCAATATTCAGAATCTCAGTTGAAATTGTACATGAGGGATGTAGTCACAAGAAGGCTGAAAGAACTCCGGGAAACTATCTCATACCCAAGAAAGACAGATACAACTGGCAGAGGCATTCCCCAGAACAAAGGAACAAATACTGAGTACAATGTTAGTTGTGACTCAGTATCAAATATCAATGCATTTCAAATTGGCTTGAGTAAATGAGAGAATTGACTGAATAGTTTAAAAGACTATTTACTTGACAGATCAAAATATCTGGTTTTAGACAGAGATTGAGCTGAGAACCAAAGGATATCATTAGCATATATTTTATCCCAACTTCTGAATTCTGACTTCAGCTCTTTAGGCTAAATTCCCATGGTATGCTATGTGATGGCTCCTAGCCAATAAGATAATCTTTTTGAAAACCTGTTTTTTTAAAAAAATTATTGTATGAAAATCTAATTTATGTTCTTTACATTCTAATTTATGTTATTTACATTCTCTACTCAGCTTGATACAATATTTGAGCATCACAAATTAGCTAAAATAGCTTTTCCTAAACTGGCTCATATATGGCATATTGCTAAACCTTGAGGCCCTACTTCTATCTGATCTGTTATTATGATTCTTCCAAGTTGAATGGTGCTATATTCAAATGTTCTTTTCTTCTTGCTTCCCTCACATCTTATTATCTTCTAATATTTTGCTTATTTCTAGCCCTGCTGGCTCTTCCTCTTCTATAACAATTATAAAAATAAACTAATATAAATGATGGATAAAATACTATCTGAAGTCATTCTAGTAGATTTTGGCACTTATTTATTCCAACTAAATAGAAATGTGTCTTCATTTTTCATTAATCCATCCATTCACCAAAATTTTATTTGTCTCAAATAATGAATTCACAACATGGACTTGGGGTCTAAATGAGGATATGTTATCCCAATATACATGTTTAACACAGGATATTAGTTATTGTTAGTATTTATCAGAGGTTGCCTACTCTCGACCTCGTGGCTGTTAGAAGAAAGGAGGCCATGTGATCCTGAACTCTAAGTTGTCCATTGTAGCACTTCTCTTAAATTCCTAGGCAACTCCAATGTTCAAAATATCTAGAAAACAAAAGTTATTTTTTTCATAATACTTTTGGATTCTTTTAAAAATATTTAAGTAGTTTTAGAAAAGTGTTGACATGTAATGGATTATGAATATGATGCATCTTGATCAATGTCACCCCTTTGCATATTCTCATGCTTCTCTCCCCTACCCAGCCTTTATCTCATGCTTCTTAATTTTGTAAGGTGTATACTGAATTGATGCAAAATGTATATTGAATTCCTCCCTCTTTTCTTAATTGCCTACCCCCTTCTCTTGGCCTCACCAAGCCCCTTTTAAGTATCCCATCCCTGGTGTTTATTTTATTGAATTTTAATTTTTATTTTCTAGAGAATTACACTATTAGTTCTTCCTTGAATTTACCATGTCTCAGTTAATAGTTTGTATACACTTACATACCACCCAACATACATAATTACTTATGAGTTTAGAAGCTAAATCTAGCTTCTACATTTAAGGAAAAAAAACTTGCATTCTTTGTCTCTCTGGGCCTGACTTACTTCACAAAAGGTAATTTTTCCATGTCTTTCCATTTCTTTACAAATGGTACAATATCATTCTTTCTAATAGATGAGTAAAATTCAGTTGTGTACATATACAACATTTTCTTGATCCATTCATGCACTGGGAGACATCTGGACTGATTTTTTTGTTGTAACATGGTGACAGTAAGGTACCTAAATCTTTGGGTTCCCAATCTCTTACCTGAATAACTCAGCACTTAAGTTGTCACTCAATTCAACTTGCAATCTTTTTAAAAATGAATTCAAGATGAAAAGCAATTTAAGGAGTTATTTCTCAAACCTACTGTATTTAATCAATGGTAGCAGTCTAAAATAATTAGGAAACAGATATGTAATTTACATAAAAGCTGCTAAGGCAGATGTTTTTTAAAGTGCAATTTATTCCTTAAAGAGAAATGAGAAATTCAAATCGGAGATTTGGAGATTGGGTCCTTTGTACTCCTAATGCATACTCTCTTTTCACCAGATATTGTGGGCTTTTTTTCACTTAACAATTCTATGTTCTGCTTGAATAATTACTCTTTTGTTCTCCCCCTCCCCCCACTTGACCAGGTAATGTATGCTTGGCATGGTACTAGAAACCAAGGAAATTTAGTCTCAAATGATCCACCCCCTATTCTCAAAAAATTTAGATATGCATACCTCCAACCTCCTCTTTTTCCAGTTTTAGTTAATTTTCAGACAGGACATTGTGTTTTGCATTAGGACAGCCTCAGACCACAAATCTCTTACCAATGCTGGGATTATAAGTGCTTACCACCACATCTTCCCCTTGTTTCAAGGTTTTACAAATATGTCATTAGACAGTATTCGATGCTTAGATACTTAATGATGTTTGCTATTGGGAAATGTATTGATGAATGAATTCAATTTTTATTAATTTCTTTTTGGAATGATTATTTTGTGCTGACCATTATACAATGACCTTGCTGCATTCACTTATCAATTCTGAAGATTCTTTTAAAACATAGTAGATAAAATCATTATATCTGTGGATAATAATAATTTCTTTCTATGCTTGGCCCTTTTATGTCTTTTTATCATCAGACTGTGCTAGTTAATAGATTGAGTGTAATATGGAATACAATGGATAGTGCTTAGCAGCTGTACTAATTATTGCTTATCATAGGATTTTATATTTATTAGTTATACTATTTATTATTTTATTTTTAAATTATTTATTATAGGATTTTAATTATTATAGGATTAATTTTTCCTGTGGTATTATTTTTATAACTGTTAAGAACAATTTTTTCTCTTTCTAAGCTTGGAACTGTCTAGACACCATAAGCAGAAAGGTCTATAGTAATGCACTTTAAAATACTATACTTAAGTAATGTTGTGTTTACAAAATCGTTGGAAGTCATAGAGGATCCAAGGAGCTAACCCTAGAGGTATTGATTTCCTGGTCACATTGGAATGCCTACAATGCAGTGCTCAAGAAACTTGTTATTTATAATGCTTGTTTCTCCACTACATTTCTTGCTAGAGCAGAAGAATGAAGGCTTCTTTCTCATGTGCATATTGCAAGAGTTGCTTGAGTGGTTCTGATTCGTAGTAGTAAACTTACAAGCTGCAAGCAGAAGTGAAAATTTGAATTCTTTAGTAGAGATAGTAAATGGAGTAAAGGGTAAAATGGGCTGGATAGACAACACTGACCTATTGATAATATTGAGCAATTAACTCTGACTTTCCCAGCAGTCATCGACTTCATTATCTATTAAAAAATCTTTCAAATAGCAAAAGCAATAATCAAATGTTCCAGACACTCAATGTATCTTTCCCTAGTATGAAAAAAATTTCCCCTTATCCTTTACTCCACAGTCCCCTCGTCTGTTTATATCTCTGCATGGGTATTGTCAAGATTCTTGTAGTTTATTTTCTGCCTTAACTTGCTAGCTTTAGTAGACATAGTAAGTTACAAAGTTAATTACCATCAGCATATAATTATTAGTTACAATGGATCTATCATCATCATTATTATTATCACTTAGAAGACAATATTTGAGTTCTACTACTTCTCTACTGCTCATTCTAGGTACTCTTTGTCATCAGCCAATACCTTAGGTACTGTAAGCTATTTGTCTGATGTGGTGACATGTGTCTGTATCTCTTTTAAAAAATTGGCTTTTAAAAATTATTGTTTATTGTGGTAATCTGATAAGATAAAATATATGTGACAAATTTGTGAAGTTTCGGCTATATGTCTTATGAAGGATTTTCCTGCCTCTAATTCTGTAGTAGTAAAATTATTTTATTACAATATAGAGAAATATCCTTCTTTGAGGCACTTTTCTTTCTCTTCATCTGTCTTCATCTCCTTCTGTCTTTGGCTATTGGATTTTTTTTATCTCACAAAGTGACCAGCCATGAACTTCCAGTTCAGTAGAGTATTTTATTGCTCTGCCATTAGGAGGTAATCAGTTTTCTGTAATCTGAAAACTAAGCCACCCGGAATCCTGTAGGCAAAAAAATGAAAGCATCTGTGTGATGTATTACAAAGGAGATGTGCAGTACTGCATCTCTATCTCTTGATTGCATGTTCCATGTTTTGTTTCTTTGGTTTTGTTTTTCTGTATTATGAATTAGCAATCGGACCAAAGCTGACTGCAGCATCTAGAAAAATATTCAACAGGCTGAGTTGTCAAAACAACTTGCAGGTCTGGTTACTTTGTTAAGGTGATTATGATACCTGGATGTTCAGGACAAGATGATTTCTGTGATATCTAGGGCACCTATATTAAGTACTCTCCTTGTGTGGGACGGTTCTTTGTAGTTAGCAGGTTTAGATGTGTCAGTTCCTAAATGGCCAGAAATGGCGCATTGGCCATCTGGCAGAAAAAAAGGAGCAGTCTGAGGCCTCAGCATAACCTTCAAAGCTTTGCCACATACCCAGTGCTTCATTTCCTCCAGTAAGGCTCCATCTTGCCAAGTTTTTGTGGCCTCTCACGATGGCAACAGAGCTAGGCATCAAGCTTTCATCAGTTCAGTATGTGAGCCTGTGGGAAACATCTCATTTCAAAGCATAACATTGTACTATGGCCTGCCGAAGGCTCCTGGTGAAAGGAAAAAAGAAAAAAAAAAAAAAAAGCATTGAGTCCATCTTCAAGAGTCTCCAAAGTCTTCACAATTCTAACAAAATTTTAAAAATCAAAAGTTTCCTCTGAGATAGAAGACAAACTTAGCTATGAGCCCCAGTAAAAAGAAAAAAAAATCATAAAGCAAATTACATATTTCCAATATCACATTGTAATGGCACAGCAAAAGCATGCCTTTTCTGAAAAGGAGGACCAAGAGAATAGTAGCAGAGGATCAGATCCAGGAAAGACTGAAATCCAGCAAGTAAAATATTAAATCTTACAGCTCCAGTGCCAGTGACTCCTGCCTGTATTTTTAGCTACTCAGGAGGCTGAGATTAGAAGAAAATTGTTCCAACCAGTTCAAGAAGAGAAATCTATGAGATTCCATCTCTAAAATAACCAGCAAAAGAGCAAGCCTGTGCCTCAACTGGTAGTTACACCAGCCATAACAAATAAGCTGAGTGGGAATATGAGCCACTGAGTTCAAATCCTAAATTTGGCAAACACCCCGCCCCCAACAACAAGGAAAACCAAAATATCCTATATATCCATATGTAGCCTGGGGGAATACAGGACATGCAGGGGAGCGACAATGGGCTTGGGTAGCCCCTGCCTTGTGGCCTTGGTTTCTAGCCCATGTGGCCACTGTCTTGAGCTGATTCAACTTGCTGCATTCAGCTTCGCTTGACAAATGTTCCATATTCCTGGCATCAATAACATCCTTAGATCTCTACTGTAGCTTATGCTTCACCTTCAAAGCTTCACACATTACTGTCTCAGGGGCTGCCTGCAGGAATTATGCCACTGCAACAAAGGCAGTGGCTTGCCAGGCATTCCTTGAAATCATGGTGGAAGCCTCCAGGACCCTTTGTCTCTTCTGCATACTATAACACCATAAAGACATGATTGATGCCAGCATCTGATACAAGCTTGAGTAGTGGGTAGCCTGGCTCTCTTGAACCACAGACTTAGCCATTTAGTGCCTGGGCAGCTGAACTACATGGTGAATTCTTAGCAACAATTGTATTTTCCTAAATCTTTAAAATATTTTCTTTATGTTGTACCAACAAAGTTCTGGAATTACACTTATTTATGATAGGCTAAAGTTGAGTTCAAGTTTCACTCAGCCCATTTGAGGAAATAATAGAAGTATACATAATTGTTCTAGCACATTCAGTCCAGAATTTCTGTTCAAAGCAAGAAGTAGAGAAAATGTTGGCTTCATCTAAACTCATGTTCTTCATTTCTTAAACTAATACATTTTCAATATGTTTCTATATACATTATCCAAGCTGCTGATAAATTTTGGTTAACTTGTATATCTTTTTTGGTTGATAACTCTTAGGACAAAATTAGGCTCCCGTTTGGGGCAAATATTCTAAAGGTTGTATGATGTCTGTAGTAATGTATAACGTTTTAAGTAACTGTGTGTGGGGGGGGAGTACACAACATATAGTAGAGAACAATGACTTTGAATTTAATAAAATTATGTGATGACTCCTATATGGTAGGATAATACAATAAATTCTTTATTTAAGGTGTATAATGATTATCTGAGAAGACTATTAGGTATACATACTTGACTTTGTGCCCTATTTGCTTCTCTGAACAATTTATGGATGCTTGAAAACAATAAGTAGTTAAATGAAGAGGTCTGGGTATAAAGAGACAATATTTTAGCCTTGCTTAATCGCTATCGGTTTAATTTGAATAATAGTTCACTTTCCCTGAATGTGCTTGAAAAATTGCAAATTGAAGAGTGTGTGTCACATAGATTCTAAAATCTCTGTTCACCTGACATTATGTAATTAGAAAAGTTTTACACAAAAGCCCTAAAATGACATGAAAGTGACAGCTCTTGGTTTTTTTTCACATGAAGTCATTTTTTCCTGTGAAATATTTTAGTAATAATAAGCAGTGATGGACAGAAACTTTCAATATTTGCTAAGTTTTGTATTTTATATGCAGTAAAAAAAAACCTTTCCAAATTTAGAGATAAGTCAATTATGGACAACAGAGGGCAAGTTAAACTTTACATTACTTTTTCTCAAGGCTTTACAGACTTAATATTTGACCTGATTATACTCGTTCACAATTTAATCCATATGCTGGGATAATGTACTTGAAATCAGTAAATTGATTTGTAAGACTTGTTTGAAGTCCTAAAGCTCTTTGAATTCTCTTTAATCAGCTAGCATTTTCCTTCCTTTAGATATAGAAGAGTATATTTTTGTCTAAATTAAATCAACATAACATACTTCTAGTCACTTGGCTTAGGAAATAAGCCCCTGATGTGATTTTGAGTAGACTCTAGTAAATGCTTTTATTCTCCTTACTTTCTTACCAGAAGAGGCATTTCTTTTTATAACTGCTCAGTAAAATGTCTTGTAAAATCTTTTTCCCTGATTAATCTAGACTGAGGGAGTCTTCAACTTGTTAAGGAATTTAGAGATGGTAGAGTATAACAGACTCCAATTAAAAATAAGGAATGTAAAAGCCAAAGAGAATAAATGATATTCTAGATCACATAGCTAGATAAAAAAGTTAAAAATTGTAACCAATGTTTCTTTGCCATAGTTTTGTGAATATTGACTAATATGGACAAATTATCCTTTAGTTATTAAAACACCATTTTTATGTTTAAAATACATCTTTTTATGTTTACTTGAAAAGTTGCAATTTTTAACACAGAAGCTTCCTTGTTTTTAAGTTAATATGTATGTTTTAAAATAAAGGATCATATTAATTCTTAATAATAGTATTTACATATATTAGATCAGATTAAGAATGTATTCACAAGTCCAGTCTCTATATAACAAGCTTCAAACTGAACCTTGAATCTTTAGAAATAGGACCAGGGGGAAAAGTGAGGGAGGAGGTAACAAGTTGAACAAGAAATGTACTCACTGTCTTACATATGAAACCGTAACTCCTCTGTACTTCACTTTGACAATAAAGGGAATAAATAAATAAATAGGTCCAAACACCAGGAGTTCTACTGGCCACTGTACACCAAATAAAAAGATACAAGGAAGGGCAAAGAAAGGTTTACTGTGTAACAGCCATGAGAAAACTGCCCTCTGTATATCTCCTGCGGTCTCATGGGGCATTTGCCATAGGTTAAATAGGGAGAATTTGGGGGATGAAGATAAGAATGTATTTACAGTTTGAAATTGTCCCAATTCACAAGTGTATTCAGATGTGATGAGAAGTGTCCAGAGGTGACATCAAAGTTAGTGTGACAGCCCATTATTTTTTTAAGATTGGTCAGGTGGAGATTTGTTATAATAAGTCATGGACAATTGGTTAGTGGCCCACACCTTTCTGGCTTCCAAGATGGTTGCAAGTGACTAATAAAGGACATCTAAAAAATAGAGGAGTCTAGGTGCCTAGCCTTTATTGTGCTCACAGTTAATTTGTGGGCCTGAGTACAGAGTCAATATTTCTCAGAAAAAAGAAGCTTTTAAGCACTCCTTACACAAACACTGGAACTCATCTGCATTTGAATAGAAATGGAAAATAAATGCGTTATGTTTGATAATGTACAACTTTGCATGGCATCTTAGTATGCAATCTGAGAAGCTTGATTATGGAAAGGAAAATCCTGCTAGGAGAAAGCATTTCCAGCTCCTTCGATGTTTGTAGAATACCTATTAAAGAGCCAGGATATAATTAGGGAAAGAAATAGCTGTAAGCGTTTTCATCAGTTTAGATACAAGAGTAGACTCAGGAATGAACTTTACCTACAGTCAAGCAGATTAGAAGTACTATTATTGTAAAACATGTTTTTTATAAGTGGGTGCATATATATTTCTTCCAGTCTAACTATTTTAACAATCAAGCCATATGATAAAGGAAATTGGCATTTGGGGGGAAGAAGTGTTTTCTTGTTTCATTGGGGAACAGACCTAAATGATGAACTAAAAAACAAAATCAGAAACAAAACCAAGAGATCCTCACATAAAACTATCTGTTTTGATCCTGTCAGTGGATAGAAAACATGGTGCTTGTATGGGATTTATTGTCACTGAGTATCCCGCTACCTGAGACTGAAGGAGATGAAGGTTCAAGCTACAAGGATATCTGTACTAAGATGTGAGTGTATTTTAGAACAGCTAGAATTGAACTAGAACCAATACAGATACAAGCAATGGAATTTGAAGTTCAGAAATAAGGAGCTTGGGTTATATAAGAGAGAATAAGGCATTGTACTTAGGCATTTACTCTGAGGAACAGGGAAGCCTACTTGAGAGTTGTGAACTGCTCTGACTAAAGCTTACTAGTCAGGTAATTAGGTCTACTGTATTAGGTCTACTGCTAGGTCTACTGTATTGGTGTATACCCCCATACACCCATACTTTCTTCCCGTAGTCTCTGCTATCTGTGAGCCCATTGTATCTTTGACTAAAATGTGCAGCTAACTAACTTTGCAGGATAATTTCAGTCATATCATAATGTAGTAATATGACAATACTACTCAGACTTTAGCATAAGCAGGCACAAATGCATTATATCCTATCTGCACACTCTTATATACCTGACTTTATTATTGTTGTTTCAAGAGACATACTAGAATGTCACTAGTTAAGATATCTACTTTATACTCACATTGTATCTCTAGTTGCATTTGGGATTAAGAAATTAAAAGAAAAAAGAAGAAATAAAAAATAGGAATGTGGGCTGGTAATATGGCCTAGTGGCAAGAGTGCTTGCCTCGCATACATGAAGCCCTGAGTTCGATTCCCCAGCACCACATATATAGAAAACAGCCAGAAGTGGCTCTGTGGCTCAAGTAGCAGGGTGCTAGCCTTGAGCAAAAAGAAGCAGGGACAGTGCTCAGGCCCTGAATCCAAGCCCAGGACTGGCAAAAAAAAAAAAGGAATGTTTATTTTTGAAATAAATACATATTGAATTGTATCATATTGTAAATATAAAATATCTAAGTATTTTTTAATTACTAGATGAACTTTCTCTTCAAAATCATGTTTAACACAGCCAGGCATTGGTGGCTCACATTTGTAATCCTTGTAATACTCAGCAGGCTGAGATCTGAGGATTGCAGTTAAAAGCCAGCCTAGGCAAGAAAGTCTGTGAGACTCTTATCTGCAATAAACTACTCAGGTAAAACCTGAAGTGGTACTGTGGCTCCAGTGGTAGAGTGTTAGCCTTGAGCATAAAGAGGATCAGGTACAGTGACCAGGTCCTGTGTTCAAGCCCTGTGACCAAGAAAAACAAACAACAAAAAAAGTGATAGTTAAATCAATGAACTTATATAACTTTTACCTGCTGCCAGAAACATTAAATTATTGTGCAATCTGTGATATGCAAACTGAAGTGTAGAATTTAACATTCCATTAGAACTGAAGTTTCCCTTTATTTTTAGAAAAATTTAACTTCCGTGCATTTTCAAGAATACATTGAATTCAACATATGCTACTGGATATGTTTAACAATCTACACAGCAATAAAACTTTAATATATTTTCCAACATGAAAAGCAAAACCTCATTTCTATATAAAATTTAATAAAAAAGAATTCTTAGATTGTAAGAATGGAATCATTTCATTACCAGGTTTCCTTCCATTTTTACTAGGAAAATCTTATACCAGCATGAATAATGGCTCATTTAATTAGAAAAAAGCTTCCTTTATAGAGCCTTGTCCTTATTTATGAATAATTATATGTAGCAAAACATATAATAAGATATATGATACTAGCTTTAAATTAAAGCAAACATTTTGGGGAAACTTCAAAAGTTTATAGGCTTCATTTTCATTGTGTACAGTGTAACCATTTTTCTTTCATGTTTTTAAATACTTGACATTAGCCTCTCTCATTTTGAGCTTAAACTTTTCCATTCCCTCTGATATTAGTACAGCATCTTACCCACAAGGAGAAGTGACACATATTCCCTTTTCTAGGCTCACCGCTTGTTGCCCAGATACTGTCTGAGCATACCATATGTTGTTTTAAATGCATAGCACATTTCCTTGTCTGATATTTCCTAATCTTACCACAGTGAAGTCAAATGCTTCCAATTTCCATAGACTTCAGAGTATGTTGTTCAGAAACATCCAGTCATTTATTTTTGCATTATTTTGCAGCACAGCAAGATTACAGCATCATTGTTAACAGATGGTTTTCTTTGTCCGCACCACAGTTTACTGGTAGCTGGTCAAACAGAGAAATGCAACAAGCAATTTATATTCTTTCCTCTCATAACATTTATCACAATTGCTGCAGCATTGAAGCAATACAAGTACTTCTGTGGTCCTTTGAGTCTGGAAGTATTTGGAGTGTAGCAATGGTACTGTGAGCTTGTGCCAGGATATATTCATGGAAACACTTAACGATAATACTGCTTCAGTCGAGGCAGTAATAGTATAAACAGGGCAAAGGAAATACCAGGATTGCAACAGATGCAATTGATTATATGCCTTGGGGAATATTCCACTCATTTATTTTCAGTCCAGTCCATGTAAATCAAAAGACTGTGATGTTGTCAGAAAGACATATCACAGACACAGTAATACACTATGACAGTCCTCCTGCCTTCCTGACAGCACAGATCATACCTTGCATGTGAAGAGCAGTCTGAAGTACAGATCTTGCATTGTCAATTGTACAAAGAAATCTCACTGAAGCATCTGAATAACTAGGAACTGTGATGGAGGCTCGTTGCAAAAATGTAAGTGATGGGTCTCCTTTAGGTAAAGTTAAGTTAGAGTTAAACTCAGTCCTAAGTCTCTTTCTCACTGAGGAAATAACATAATTTCAATGACACTCATGGTTGCCAATTTACATGACAGTAACTGATTTTGGGTACGAACATATTCAACTATGGACAATTCCTTAAATCTAGATTTAAAACAGAACCTTCTAGGAGACTTAGCTTCATGGAAACAAACTGTCCTTGTTCTTCCCTTATCAACCCAAGGCATATTTTCAGAATTAAAAATTTCCCTTCCTCTGCCAGCCAAGAGATTCCTATCACACCAGGAAAGCTATGTAGCATTTCTCTCATAAGATGCAGAGATAGTTCATAGATTAAGACAAAAAATTACATTTCCTTTCATCATACTGATTGAGTGATCCAGGATATTCCAGCTTCACCTTGAAAGTATAAGAATGGCTGATGCTTTGAAAGCCAGGTCTAAAGAGCACTTGTTATGCAATTCAAATAGACAAAGCAATGAGAAGCCTTGTAATTAATGTTAATTTATGACCCTACTCCTATGAAATCATACATTACATTAATTACGATCAACATTCCTTCCAAAAATGGTGGAAGAAATATAATGATTTGTTACTCAAAATACAATGCTCTCAATCTTTTCTAAAAAAATAGGTTTTACTTTCCCGATAGACAGAGAAAAGGATGCTAAATTCCTGTATTATATCTCCTGTGGCTAGATGGTTCTTAAAAAAAAGTAAGCTGTGAGTGATTTCGCTTAAACTCTTATCCTTTTAAAACAAATTGGAGTGTGACAATTTAGCTTGTGATTTTGAAAGAAACCTGTCACTTTCTTTAAAGTGGAAAATCATATCTTCATTGCTACTTTTATGCTATTTTGATCCAAAGATGAAACATAAGATTATGCCATCCTGCAAATTTTGGAAATCATGGAGAAGACAATATTTTAAGCCAGTATACTTTTGCCCAGATGCAATGAAATTAATATTTTTATCAGTTCTGAAACATTGTCTATAAATTCAGACACACAGGTCATGCCAAATATACGTGGACATGCACACACCTAATGTGACTGAGTTTGCAGGAAATAAGACTTCAATGGTTCAATCACTCCCCACAGCATTGTACAGAGAACCTGAAGTTGCCTCTTTAGCCCTCTGTCTATGATATGCCTGAGTCATCCTCATCATTGAAGCTTGTAGTTAATCTTCTTTGTTGCATTTATTCCAAACATAGGTGCAGACATCTTTTGGTGTCTGCTATTTTATGCAATAGGTCCAGTTTCTCTAAATGCAGTCCACTCCTGAAATCCTGCCAAATTCAGATGCTTGCAGAGACAATGATTAGCGTGGTTATTCCTCTCAGGATCCATTCCTGTGAAAAATCTTCTCCTCCCTATTCATCACTGTATCATAATCCTCCCATCCTTGAAAACTAGTGTTTGAAACCTCAAAACTGGGTTGTGGGGTGGGGGTGAGGGGTTGAATCTGCAAGCAATTAATGCACTAAGACTTGTGGTTAAAATAGCACACACACCCCCATCCCCAAAGTAAACAAACAAAAAACAACATTGAACACCTAATGGGGAATATAGGAAAGAGAAAAATGCAGTGGGAACAGAACAGAATTTAATAGTTCAATAAATTACCCTGAGTTACATTGCTTGAAAATTTCATCTGGAATTTTCATGTATTAGATACCCATAGTTAATTAGGAATTAGACATTTGAAAGTAGAAATGGAACACATACAAAGGAGGAAATGTACCTGGACACTTCCGTCCTTTCCAATCATAGGTTCTGCATCAGATTCATTGGGCAAGTGCAGGCACATGAACCACAGAAGATGTCGAGGCCTAGTTTCCAGTAGTGCACTCTCTAAATACCTTGTACATTTCAGCCATCCTGATTTTATCTCTCTCTCTCTCTCTCTCTCTCTCTCTCTCTCTCTCTCTGTGTGTGTGTGTGTGTGTGTGTGTGTGTGTGTGTGTGTAGCTTTTAGAATTTTAAACCACATATTATAAAATCTGGAAAGTAGTAGTCCACTGTCCAATTTCCATCATATTCAGACACTGGTTAAAAAAAATTCTTCCTTTGAGACAAATTTGATTTCACAGAGCATTTAAAACTTAGTTGCCAGTTTGGTCTGACTTCTTTTATACTGTCAGTCACTGCTGTGGTTAGTTCAGTTCATATCATTATTGAATATATGTATTACAAGCCTTGCCTACTATGAGTGTCTCATGCCTGTGTCTTGCTACTGAGGAAGTTAAGATCTGTGGATGGTGGGTTCAAAGACAGCCTGGGCAGGAAAATCTGAAAGACCCTTACTTCCAATTACCTACTAAAAATTCCAGAAGTGGAACTTTGTCTCACAATCTCACAAGGTAGAGTACTAGCATGCACACACACACACACACACACACACACACACACACACACACACATATGCACACCTGAGGACTCAGAATAAATGTAGAGTTGGAGTAAATGCCTTCTCAAGTATACTCATTAGATACTATGATAATAGATATCATGTATATATATGCTTTCTATAAGTGAAGATGGGTTTCGGGCCTTATAGACATGAATTATTTTAGTCTTGGTATTTGCACTATGAGCTTTCTATTATTATTTGTACTGTGATTGTCCCAATCTCATGTGGTAAGAAAAAAAAACCAGCTAGGATTTAAGCACAGTAGTTAGATGGACTCCTGAGTCTTTTTTTTTTTTTTTTTTTTTTGGCAACTCCTTTGTTCCACAGTTTCTTAGACTGGAAGGAGGATACCACCACCATTAATAACATTCTTCTTTAATCCAGTTTACATAAATTTTATACAAAGCTTCAGTTTCAGAAACAAAAATAAATTAGATTTTTCATATTTATTGAATGAAGTAAGTCTACAATGGCATTTACAGTTAGTAAAGATCACCATTTGATGTATATATTATATACATCTTTTACTTAACATGTATTTGTATTGTGAAAAATGCAAAACTTAAGGTGTAATGTGGCATAGTACTCTTGAACAGATGTAGTTTTCTATTGTGAAAATTATCCAATTGGGAAATCGTTAGCATTTAAGTGTCTAGTCTAAATGCCTTTATGTGAAAAATCCAGATTGTTTCTGTCTTCTCACAATTTTAGAGACAGAAATATATTCTTATCCATATATATTATCACCTATTTCTGATTATTCCTAAAAATGTACTTTCCAAAGTGAATTACTGAGTAAAATATAAACATAACTTTTTTTTATTTCACAAATTATTCTTCCACAGTCTTCTTGCTTTCTACTGTCACAAACAGTGCAAAAGGGGGTGCCTTTGCCATAGGTCTACCACAGTACATATCTGACACTTTCTCTTTACCAGGAAAGGCAGATGGTCAGCTATGTGTTATTAGGTTGTCTTAATTTCTTCTTCCAGTGTTTATTTTCCTTGGCACTGGAAGTAAACATATTTCTTATTGTTTTCAAAGTAGGATTTTCATTGCAAGAATAAACAAACTGACTTCTCCAAATGTTGGAAGTATTTTTTCTAGTTTATTTATTACACTTAATGTAATCTTCAAATGCAGATTTAAAATTATAGTTTATACCAAAATTTGCCTTTGTAGGCTCTTTCTTAATTTTCAACTCTAAAGCGGATACTTGCATTTTAATACCAGAGAAATAATCAATGTAATATCTTCTATTGTTCTACTTGCTTTCATCTTTTATTTTTTTATAGTGCAGCTGATCTGAAACTAATTTTCACAAAAACTGACAGTGATCTAATTTGCATGTGATATTTTAACAATACTGAAATTTTCATCATTTTATTTAAGCTTTTCTACATTTCCCACCAACTTTACACTTCATTTCAGATGAGTTCAATAATATACAACTTGGATGCTGTGACTCCAACTTTTAAAAACTATTTCTGATACATTTTATATTGTAAAATAAAAACAAATGTAATACTCTAAATAATTCTCCATAAGCAAACTTTGTCATAAAAACATATTGCCTTAATGTCCATTCTTTGTCATTGTTATATGTCATTGTTTTGTTTAATAGGATTTGTTCCTTTCTTCCTTATGTTTATTTAAGTAGAATATTATTTATCAATAAGATAATTTACTCAGAAACTGTTAGAAAGCACCTATTTTGTGCTAAGTAATCATGGAGGTTTTGGGTGAGGGGATAAATAAGATAAATGTTTTTATTATTTTATTACTTGATGGGAAAATTTGGATTTACCAATATACAAGAAAAAGGGAGTGAGATATTTGGGTAGGTTGGTTTCAGAAATCACTAGGAAAAAACTCTGAGAAGACAATTCTTAAAAGTAGGAAAGATTCATGTTGGTATCTAAGCAAAAATCATTCCCTAAAGAAGAAATAGCAAGTGCAAAGACCCAGAAGCAGGAGTTTTTTTCATATTTAAAGAAAGGCATAAATCCAATTTGACATGGAAAAATTAAAGCAGAGATCTGATATTTACTGAGGGAACAGATTTTGTAGCTTTACAGGTTATAGTAACATTTTGGCTTTTAGTTTGAGTGAGTGAAAGTTGTTAATAAAGGATTCGGGGCTTATTAAGAGTATTCTTACTGTTTTAATTCATAAGGGATATTGAGCTAATCTTAAAACATAAGAATTTACTATGAAAATTTGGTCAAATATATCACAAAATTCTCTATGCCTGTCTTTGAGTGAAGGCAAAACCGGAAACATGAACTCTAAACATATGAATGTAAATAAATCCCCTTTATCACAACCTATTGCTAGGAACATTGGTCAATGAGATATTGCACTTATTAGCGTAAATATTTGAGATTGAAATACTTTGAGCAAAAGATTTTTTTAGGCCACTTGTTGGTAAACAAACACTTTAATATGCCATTAAAGTTGTTTGAATATGTTATTAGATAGGAAAAGCAATGCTATAAAATACAGTCTTTATCAGTAACATATGTAAATTTGATTTTCAACATAGAATTAAACTTTGTTAATCAAGTCATAGATACTATGATTAAAATTTCTAGTTATGTAATTTTGAGACATTTCTTCAGTAGTCCTACTAGAGTCAAAGAAAACTTGTTCTGGCTTGAGGATAGATGATATGTATTGTAAAGTATTAAAATGGGGACTCCTTTCTTTAACACGCAAAATTTGCATAATAAATCAGCAATTTACTATTCTTTTTACTTTTACTCTGTTCTACTGTAGTATTATAAATCTGGGAGAGAAGAAATAGGCTGGAAAGTAAGATGGAATTTAATTATTTTCTATATTTCTCTTTAGAGATGATAAAAAGGAATGTGAGCAACAATTACAGGTTGTATATTTCTGTACATGAATGTATAGCCTTTTAGCTTTTTTTTGTTTTTTTGTTTTGGCCAGTCCTGGGCCTTGGACTCAGGGCCTGAGCACTGTCCCTGGCTTCTTCCCGCTCAAGGCTAGCACTCTGCCACTTGAGCCACAGCGCCGCTTCTGGCCATTTTCTGTATATGTGGTGCTGGGGAATTGAACCTAGGGCCTCGTGTATCCGAGGCAGGCACTCTTGCCACTAGGCTATATCCCCAGACCCCTTTTAGCTTTTAAACAGGCTTGAATTTATTATATTTCACATAGCATGTAGTCTACATCACATAAAGCGTCAGAAAGATTTTAAAATTAGTTTGAGTCACTTAATTTCTAGAAACAAATGGAATAGTCTATTTTTATTAGCCTTTATGAGACATAAAATATCAAAAGTGCATGCATACATACATAATCTACTCATGTCAGAAGGACTTTGCTGAAAGCTAGAATAGGTTGGAAGTGACAAGAGAAGCTTTAACTTCTTTACTTATCTAATACTAGATTGCTGGGGGTTTTTAGCCTCCCGCTCCCCTGTCCTGCAGGAGAGACAGGAAAGCGTACCCCACGCGGATGGGTCCAGGAAGAAGATATAGGGGGCTGACAGACCACCATCCAGCCCTCTTCTCCACAGAGGACAAACAGGCAGTATGGAAGCCAGTCAGCGCCAACTTGTTTAATCAGGAAAAAGATCTGTTCTTTAACACAGGTTGGAGGGCAGTGGAAGGGGAGGGATATGTGCACCTACGTAGGGGCTGTGATTTGATGCCTGAGCTGTCTATCAGGGGTGATGTCATGGGACCTCCCTAAGGGGCGGCTCATAACTACATCAGGGCCCTCAGAACTTCCTCCTAATGATGCAAGGCGTCTGGGCGGGTGTGCCCCACACTAGATAAGAAAAATCCTTAATTATGCAGGTAATCATAGTTGCTTTCAGCATATCTTTAAAGGAAGGAGACCTAACAAAAATCATCTCTTGGAATGAGTCTAAAAATAAAAAAGTTATTTACCACTAGCTAATATACTAAGAGCATAAATTAGCTGAACATTCATGAGAATTTATTTAAACTTTATTTATGAATATATTAAAACTTTTCAAGTATTGAATTTATAAACAAGTTTTCAAAGTTGTTCTTTAACATACCTGAAGTAGGTACCTTGTAAAATTGTTGCTCTATTTGCTTTTGGAATAGTTGGAGAGAGTATTTTCCATATGAATACTTAGGGTTATGAACTTTAAAGGCTCATGTAAGAATTTCCTTTTTTTCTTTTGCGTATTTTGTTTTCTTTATTTATTGTCAAAGTGATGTACAGAGAGGTTACAGTTTCATACCTTAGGCCTTGGGTACATTTCTTGTACTGTTTGTTACCTCCTCCCTCATTCCCTCCTTCCCCCTTCCCCTTTTCCTCTCCCTCTATGAGTTGTTTGGTTGGTTTACACCAAATGGTTTTGCAAGTATTGCTTTTGGAGTCGTTTGTCTTTTTATCCTTTGTCTCTTGATTTTGATATTCCCTTTCACTTCTCTAGTTCTAATACCAATATATACAGTTTTCAATGTACTCAGATAAGATACAGTGATAGTGTGGGTACAACCACAGGAAGGGGATACAAGAGTAACATCAACAATAGAAGCTACAGTTTCACATGGCATGTTGAAAGTGATTACAATAGTGATATAATAGTCATTTCCATAACATGGAGTTCATTTCACTAAGCATTATCTTATGCATTCATAAGGGCATAGCTATTAGGCCCTTGTGATCCTCTGCTGTCACTAGCCTAAACGTGTGCTAATTATTCCCAATAAGGGAGACCATAGAGTCCGTGTTTCTTTGGGTCTGTATCACTTCACTTAGTATAATTTTTTCCAAGTCCTTCCATTTCCTTACAAATGGGGCAATGTCATTCTTTCTGATAGCGGCATAAAATTCCATTGTGTATATGTACCACATTTTCCTGATCCATTCGTCTCTTGAGGGGCATCTGGGTTGGTAGTTTGGTAGTAGAAACAAACAGAAAAGACTGTGACATGTAATTATGTAACTGACTATAGTTTTCTGTTGTTTTTTTTTGGTAGGGTGGAGATTAATATTACATAAACATAGCCTTACACACTAGTGATTTTTCAAGAGTTGAAATCTTCTAATGGCTTTCATTTCTCTTTCTTCTTTTCTCCTCTCAATTCTTCCTCTTTCTTCCTCCCTCTGTCTCTCCTTTTCTCTATTCCTCCTTTGGTCTTGCTCTCTCTGCTCTCTGTCTGTTACTCACTCATGTGTAGTAAGCATATATTGATCTACATCCACAGCAGAGCTTTTTTGTTTTGATTCTTTATTTCCATTTTCTTATTGTTATTAGTTGGTATTCTAAATGTGTGTGTGCATGATATTAGAAAGATTGTGTATAAAGGAATTATTAAGGTTGCTTGCCTAAATTTCTTAATGACTTAAGTTTTAAAATTACTCCTATTTAATCAATAAGTTCTCCCACAGAAAACTGAATTCACTGGGGGAAAAAAAGAAATGAAACTATTAGTGAGAATGGCAAAAAGGAAGTTAGGGGACTATATGATGACCTGTCAAAGCTGGAGTAGACCAGTTCACAAAATCAGCTCTCAATGTAGTCATTAACTTAATATAACCATTTGAAAGTTATGCAATAATTATGTTTTATAGTGAGATAGTATATAGAAAAAGCGTATAATAATATTTTGTCAAGGGTTGATATTTCAGAACATAAGGACACATTTTATGTACCATTTGAAGTTTTTATAAACAAAGAGTACATCAATAAATACCTTCGCTTTTTGAGTTGGTGACTGGATCAAGAAAATGTGGTACATATACACAATAGACTTCTATGCCTCTATCAGAAAGAATGACATTGCCCCATTTATAAGGAAATGGAAAGACTTGGAGAAAATCATACCAATGAAGTAAGCCAGACCCAAAGAAACACAGACTCTATGGTTTCCTACACTGCTGATAATTAGCACATATCTAGGATAGTTCTAGCAGAAGATCACAATAGCTCAATAGTTATGTACATATGAACACATAAGGTTATGCTAAGGGAAATGAACTCAAAATTATGGGGAAAGTGTCTTATCATTGTTGTTGTTATGTTCAATGTATTATATGAAATTTTCCTATTTTCTTTTGTCTTTCTTCCCCATGGTTTTACCCCTGATGTTACTGTAACTGATTTAGGAGCCCTGGATAGTGTATATATGTGTATTGGAACTAGGGAAGGAAAGGGGAACACCAAAATGGAAAGGAAAAGGGTAAAAGGCAAACCAATACAACAGTAATACTTACAAAAACTATTTGCTGTAAACCAACTGCATCACCTTGGGGGAGGAGGGAAATGGGGAGGGGAGAAGGTAGGAGGAAAATGAGGGAGGAGGTAAAAGTTGGATAAAAAATGTACTCAGTGCCTTATGTGTGAAACTGTAACCCCTCTGTACATAACTTTGACAATAAATTAACCAATTTAAAAAACTATCAGTATTATTTTACCTTCACAATTTACATATATTTTAATAATTTGGGGACAGTAGGAATTATGCTTTCTGTTTTTAAAAAGATAGTATTTTTGTACAATATCTTTGAGGAAGAAGTTTATTTGAATATTGTGTCCAGTATGAGACCATACATGTCATGAAGCTGAGAAAGAGTCTAGAGAACTCTTAGCATGATTAAAGGGTCATTATTTGTTATAGAAACATAAATTGGCAGGGGTAAATTAATAACCAGAATGTATTTTTGTGAAGCAGTTTATGTGAATTTATGATACTCACCTACTTACTTGTTCTTCATCTTCCCAGGTGTGGCCTCAAGAAAGAAATGGAGTCTACTTATTGTTAAAGAAGAGTTCACACATGGGTGAAATGTTTTTGACAGTAAGATAAATCAGGTAGTGACACAGGTTACCAAAAATGGTCAGGTTGATGTGAATTTTTAATCTCTAGGGAATTGTTAAGTTTCCATAGACAGCCAAGTGATTGAGTGATTTAGACATTGCTGTTCAGTAGAGAATCCCTAGATAAGAAGAAAATTGTGGTACTTTTCTAATTTATGGTTCAGTGATTTTATTAAAGCAGACATAGCATAGCCAAAGAGACATTGCTACATCTTAAATTTAGCATAGAGACAGATACTAAATTTATAAAAATGTCACTTAGAACAGTGATCCACTAACTTTTAAAAATTGCATATCTGTCCATTGGGCTCCTGCACTATTTAGTACATATATCTATTGAAGCAATTAATATGTTTCATCTGGGATCATACATTTCATTCTTTCATTATGTAGTAATATTTTGACAGCTGACACCACAGTGAAATGACTTCTGGTCCCAGAAAATAGTACGATGTTTCCCATGATGCCTGCCACCGAGTAAAGGAAGAAAATTCAAAGAAGAAATTTTTTCCTGGTTGAAGCCTTCAAAAGTTGTCCCTATAATTTTTATGTGTTACCATTAAGTGACAGAAGTATGCTATGCAAAAAGCATAATTATTCAATGAGTAAGTATATATAAATATCTATCTCTGTATCTATATATCAACCTGTACCTATGCCTAAGGCTGTAACTATCTATATCTATATAATACTGAGGAAGAACATTGAAAAATCAATGTGATGAAATGGAAAGGTAAGACAAAACACTTGGAAACCATTTGCAGCTCCAGGCCCCAGTTCTTCTGGGGCAGTGGGAGGCTAAAACCCAGCAACAAGATAAGCCAGGTGTTGTTATGACAGACAAGCAGAGGACAACCTCTACAAACATCAAACCCTATGTGGGGGCTCGTTGGATCAGGACCTTCCCAAGCATGCTTATTCAGCCTCAGACGCTGGACAGTCTTCTATTCACCCTATGTCAATGTCATGGTGGCCACAAGGCACCACCTGACAAACTTCCTGAGACTGAGCTACACAGGACACTGGATTATATTAGCTACAAACAAGCAGCCTGGAGCTAGGTAGGCTTTGGGAAGGGCATATCTGGGGGCTTGGAAACAAAGAAATAATTAGGGGTCAGTACAATCTATGGCCACAGCCGGTGTCCTTCACAGGTAGTCACAGAGAGGGAAACTGAGCTCCCCATTCAGTGAGAGCAACTTCATAGTTTCAGAGCCAACAATGAAAAAAAAAAAAGCATACCTGCTGATAGACAACTCTGATTACTGCGGGATCATTTTACGTTCTTTACTGACAGGGAGTCTACAGTGCAGACAGGCGTTGGGAGTGATCCACAACCTAGTAAAGTCTGGAAATTCAGAAACATTTGGTGATGCAGTTAGGCGAGGGATACCTAGTTGGAAACAAGTGGCCATTAGAGGCAGATAGAAGAGGGAGTAAGACTTAACTGGGGTCTCAGCACTCAGCAGCCTAACCTAGGAAGTCACTGAGCCACAGAATTCAAGTGTAAGACTGCCAAAAGATTAAACAGCAGAATATACAAGAAGCTCAAATACGAAACTCAAAAATGTAAAATGAAAATACGATGAAAACTGTGCAAATAAATAAATACTTTCAAAAGATTTTAAAATAGGCGCTCTATAAATGTCAAAACATCAAGGTCTCTGGCCAAAAGGGAATGTAAATCAAAACAAAATTGAAGATTTTAAAATTTCACAGCAGCTAGATTGGTCATCCACAGGAAATTAACAGAAGATAAGGAGAAGAATGTGGAGGGAAAGGATGAGTTGGTGGTAAACTTGTGCAATACCTATGAAATTTTCTAATAAATGAGTGCAACTAGTGTATTAGTACAACGCCTAAGGGAGTTTCTAAAAAAAAAACCCACAAAACATTAAAACAGAACTGCCCTGTGACTTGGTAGTACTGTTCTTGGCCATGTAGGCAATGGAATGCAAGTCTGCATGCAGTAGAAGCACTTGTACAGAGTCAGAATGTGAACCTATCCTCTACAAGTAATGAAGGGAGAACATACAGTAACATACATATGAAACATTCTTCAGCTATGAGGAAGAACTAAATTATATTGCTTGCTGGGAAATTGATGAAACTAGAGAATGTGATGTTAAGTGGATGCTTATAACATGAAACATAAACATATCTACACATAAATATGTATACATATATAATTAATTTATAATATAGTTATATTATGATTTTGTATTTATATAAATTATACTTTATACTTATAAAGTAATTTATGTTTTTATAGAATATTTTATACTTATATAAAATATTTACATCTCCCATTTATATAAAATATAATCAATGTAATTATGTGGAATCATAACACAGGATTATAATTTAATTAACATGAAGTTATCATATAAATTAAATATCAATTAAATAGTATATATTAATATAAAGTTAAGATAATTAAATAATATTTTAATATATATTTTATATGTTATGAAATATATATTTTCAGTTGTGGATTATTTGAAAGAATGGTTGGGGAGCATATTAAATGTTGACCAATACATAAATGTGTATCAATGAAAGCTGTTTCATGTGAGTGCGTATTTAAAAGGAGAAGGTGAGAGTAATGACAGAGAGGGTCAACTGATCAAAATACTGCTTTCCTCTGTGAATGCTCCTGAGACACCTTTTTGGACAATTAAAATGCCCTAAAGAAAATGAAGGACTGTGATATAAAACAGGTCCTCTTCAAGTTCTGCATACTGGTTGTAAGATGAAGATCAATGCAAAGAGTGAAGGACAATGAAGGTGGTCAAAGTATTTTAAGTGTGTATATGTGTGTGAAAATGAAGCAATGAAGTTTATATAGAGATTGGCTTGAAAGGGGGAAGAAGAGAGGCATGAGGGCAACAGAGACTGTGAGTGTTATCAAGGAATATTACATGCAAGTATGGCCATATTATAATGGAACCAACTTGTACAATGTGTTAATACCAATAGTACTATACATTAATTGTACACAATAATGGGATTCAATATGCTACCCCTATTCATACATATCCATATATAGAGCATGTCTTGGTCATTCATTCATTGTATACAGCATTAGGAACCTTTTATTTTTCTTTTCTCAAAGCTATGAACTTGCTGGAATGGTAAGGGAGTCAGAGAAGTGAATATTCTGAAAAACATTTTGTAGTCTGTGCTGATGCAAAGACTGAAATCTTATGAAGTGGAAGGCATATTGTGCTAAAAATGGAGTATTCTCTGACAAATGTTCTCTCATATTCTTCTTGAATTATAGGTGGCAGATGCAGTTGCTCTTCTGAGAATTGTAATTTCAAGTTAATGCAATGAGAGTATTCCAATTTAGTTGAAAATATTCCCTTACTTTTAAAGTGGTTTTTTTTTTCCCCTCTCTAAAGTTCATGTAAATTTTCCCTTGCTGGGGAAGGAGAAACAATTCTATTGTTATAGAAATGGATAATAACTATTGCATGCTCATGGTATATCACTTTGTGTGTATTATTTCTTCTATTTCTTGATTTTAAATTTGAGTGAATAGGTAGATAAACTCACATTTTGAAGAAAAGTACACTCACTTTCCAAATATTGAAATAATTTACTCAGAGTTACAAGTGCATTTATGGGAAGAGCTCAGATTTTTCCACATTGTTAGAAGTTGCTTCATCTATTTAGGGAAAACAAAACAAAACAAAACAAAAAGAAAACAGGCCAGGATACATAAATAATAGAAAAAAAAGGAAACTGATGAAACAATTGTTTTTGTTTTACTAGGCTTAGAAACATCTAATCCCTCCTATTGAGGTAAATTATTTAATTAGAGCAATTACCTTATCTGCCTTTTGTTTCCCTCTCTTTATTGTTAACTTTTTCTTTACTATCAAAGAAAGGCCCAATTGTAACATACCAATACTAGACCTTAAAGAAAGTTTCTCCATAACTTACAAGTATATAGGGACTCCTAGAACAGTTAGAGAAGCCTAGGCAGATCATTTACAGCAGGTTTGGCTGCTCCATTACGGGTCCAAGAAACATATCCCAACTACTTATGCACTTCCAGAACCCTATGTGTTCCAGTAAGGTTTGTGATTCATGTGAAATGTAACAGCCGGCTTCTAAAACTAAGCAAAACACAAAAATGTAAACAACTGATTTCCAAGACATATATATATATATATACACACATATATATTTATGTGAACATTAATTTGAATTTTACAGATATAAAGATGAGTAACACTCAATTTACAGAGAATAAAACATACAATATTTTATCATAGGTTCCATAGGATTCTCAGCTAGGTTTGATTTTCCTCAATTTGTCTATGCATAGACTGTCAACAATTGCCACTCACTCATGCACAATTCTTTTATTTATTCATTTATTTTGGCATGTGCAAGTTAACAAACACAACTTTGATATATTTGTTTTGTGTGCTCTATGAACACCTTCTCCCTTACTTTTGTAAGTCTAGACAATTAGTAAAGCTATGAATTAATCTCTCCCTTTTGATATTTGCCAGTGACTGCTCTGTGATTGCTTTTTGCAATGATTGTCTTCAACTACTGACTTAATGACAATGAATATGGAAGTAGAAGGTGTATGAATTGGTACATAATGATATGTCTCCCATCCAGAGACAAAAGAAGCAAATGGTCTCTAATGTAATCATAATCTGTACCAAAATAATTATGAAATGGTGAGTTTTGTTTATTGTATGCAGCTACAATTCAACACATAATAACAAATACATTATTAACAATGGCTTTAACAGTTTGCACATTTCCTGAGTAGCTAATTATCCATTCCGGTGGAGCTGGTGTAGGTCAGCTCAAGCACATCATTACACTAAATACCTCTTTACAGAAATAACCAATTGGTTGCAGTGGTCCATTTCAGCTAGATTTGAGGAACACATTTTATAAAACTTCATTTCCCATCTTGTATTCTTAAGTAAATAATTTTGTTATATTTTTATTTACTTCCTCAAGAGTTTATTTCAATATAGACCTCATATAGGTGTTGAGAAACAAAATTTAATTATTGTAAACTTCTAATGAGCATCACATACCAAATTCACCTAGGAGACTAAATATATCATTTATACTGTAAATAATGAAGAGTCTTTCCCTCAAGGAATGTGTACCAACAAAACCCTCAGAATTTGGAATTTATTATTTTGAGGTTTAGAACTTGGCAGATTATTAAGGATTATGGAGTATGTTGACCACTTATATGGTTTTGATACCTCAAACTTGCTATGTGAGAAAATACTCAGCTTGGAATTGTTCAATCTCTGAATTGTCAACTTTATGATGATGTTTATTTGGCAGAAACTACACTATAATTTTTGAAATTTGTAGCAAGGCACAACTTCTAGGAGAAATATAATCCCAGTGATGAACACCTAATACCCTGTGTTGATAAGATACAGTAGTTAGAGGTTTAGATGCCGTAAATGAATTAGGAACTGTGTTTCAGTTGATTATGGCTTTATAAGCACAGAAACTCATCATATGTAGAAGAGCAACTTCAATTTATAATTGTAGTTGTACAGATCAAAGGAGGCTCCACTTTTGTTTACTTCAATGTGTATGTGAAGGAAATTTTCTTTCTTTTCAGCACAGATAAATTTATAGTATTGACTTTCCAGGTTTATTTAAAATGGAACAAAATGAAAGGGTTGCAAAGTGACATTAACAGTTTCAAAAAAAGTGTCTTACAATTTGTCTCTTTCCAGTTTATGTTCAAAAATAAAATCTCATTATGTTCCATAATTACTATTCCTGTAGAAAATTTGTGAAATTTATAAAGTATTCTTGATTGAAACTTATTCCTCAAAGCTTGGTTATACTCAGTATTTCAATTATTTTGTTTAAAAATAAACCAATGGATAGGAATTAACCAACTGAAAGGAGCTTTTGTTCTTTAAGTTTCACAGTACAGATAATTTTTTTTAACTTGAACAACCATCTGATACAGAAGGCATGATACCTAAATAAGCATTAGATAAAACTATGTTGAATTTGTACTAAGCTCTTTAGAAATAAGTGTCAAGTTGTCTCTTCCTTCCATTGGGCCAAGAAACAAAAATAGTTTTATTTCCCATAATTCTAGAGTGGGATCTGCCTGAATTTCTCACACTGTAGCTTACTGATTTACGCTTGTTATTCAACAGCTGAACATCTGAGTGGGCTATTTAGCAGGAGAAAAAAATAGTTTGGCTGTACCGTCTTAAGTTTATTCCAATTGCTGTAGACATAATACTGTTAATCCTGGGCAATTTAAAATAAGTGCCTGGGCAATTCAAGAACAATCTTTCCTATCACCTAATTACTCATATAATTGTGGGAAAGGAGGGCTATTATGTTGACCTTTGTATTTAAGGTGAACGTTTCTTTTTTTTTTCATGCGTACCTGCACATTAAATGGAGAAACTACTTTTGGGGCCATGTTTTTCTACTTCTTGTCCTTATAAATATATAAAGTAGATATTTCTTTTCCTTACTTATTTATCTGATGTTAGTATTTTGATTCTGAAATAACTAAGTGATTACAATACATTCCCAGTTATTATTTATGACAATATGAGAAATTTAAATATAAACTCCAGATTTAGAAGATGTTTTTGAGTACGTAATTATTTAATCATTTCAAGACATAATGAATGTGATTTTTTTTCCAAATAAGAAGAACATTGAGAAATTTTTTTTTACATTAAACTGATTCTTCCAGAATATATTTTGATTGAAATTATGTGTGGTGGGGCTATTTTTACTGTTTTCATCTGTCAAGCCTTAGTTATATGATTTGCATGTATAACAACTACTACTTCTGCTGCTTCTACTTCATTTCAGTCTACATATTTTTCTTCAATCCCCTCCTCCCCAACCTTTCCTCCCTTCTTTCCTCTCCTCCCCGTCCTCTCCCTTCTCCACCTCCTCTCTCCCTCCTTCCTCCTCCTCCTTCTTCTTTGTGTCAGCATTGGGACTAGATCTCAGTATCCCACATGCTCAGTTGACATTTTCACTCAAAGCTCATGCTCTACCACTTTTACCATACGTCTACTTCCTCCATAAAATTCTTGGTAATTTATAAGACATTCAAAAAGAAAACATTATTTGTCTAAGCTATTTTTCACATAATGAATTACTATGGTCAAATGCACTGTAAAACCATTCACATATCCAGGATAAAGGGGTAAAACGTTTTTTAGGAATAAGTTCAGGAACACTTTCTTTATTTCTAATAGGTTTGTGTGAACTAAGCCAAAGCAGATCCATGACGGAGAAAACTACTTCAAGTTATTAGGTTTACAGAGTGCTAAGCTTTCTTTTCCTTTTTTATTTATTATAAAAACAAGAAGAAAATAAGGGCTGGGAATATAGCCTAGTGGTAAAGTGCTCGCCTCGTATACATAAAACCTTGGGTTTGATTCCTCAGCACCACATATATATAAAAAACAAAAACAAAAAACAAACAAACAAAAAAAACCAGAAGTGCTCAAGAGGTCGAGTGCTAGCCTTGAGCAAAAAGAAGCCAGGGACAGTGCTCAGGCCCTGAGTCTGGCAACTCAGGACTGGCAACAAAAACAAAACAAGAAGAAAATAAAATGACAGATTATATTCTAACCTACTCATTAAGTGATAGTAATTAAGTCTACTTCAGTGTTCTTCATATTTCTAGATGTATATGCCTCCCTGAATATATAAACAAATCATCTTAACGTCACAAAATAAAAATGAATATTAATAGATCTAACTTCAAAGAATGAAGGTAATAATTTCACTATAAAATAATGTCAATATTAATTCATTGTGCCAATGTTAATTTGACTCTTGAGTTTCAGTGAAATTGCCCATTCTTAATTTACCTAAATATATTTTTACCTTACTGTAACAGCAATTTGTGGTGAGGCGTCATCTGCAGAAAACAAATGGTTGGATTTATTTCTCTAATTTACTTCAGGGGAATAAAGTTGTATAATCTCACTGGGACACAGAATAGAAACTTCATTCAAAATTTGGACTGGCACTTTACATAAATCCAGAGGCCGAAATTTATACTGCTAAGTCCTGGAGTGAGCTTACACACCCTTCCCTGGAAACTCCACCCTTAGTTCCTAGAGCTGTGTGTGCAAAGCTCACCCTATGCAACAAACACAAGTTTAACACACATGCGTTGTATCTCCACATGCTAGCAGCTGTTTATTTCTCTTCTTAGATAACAGCCCCAGCACACACGTGGAGTCAGACTGCATGGACCTTGTTTCATTTTCCTACATAGTATACATTTATGTCTTCATTTATTAATACTTGGCAACTGATATCTTAAACATTTGCAAATATTATTTTATTTTGTCTTCATAATAAATTAATATTCCAGTTTACACAATGTAGATCAGAACCCATGCTTTCAGCCTTTTCTGAGATATGACTTTAATCAAGTAACATGATTTCTTAAGGTAGATAGAATATGAAGCGGTTCTCATATTTTGAAAAATAAATGATTTAATATATGTTCCTCGCAACTGGTATATATTACATGTAAACATTCCTTCTCTGATTCTGTTTCTGGAGTCATGCATCAAATGATACCTGAGTATCCCTGCAGACATGGACAACAATCTGTTCAATTCCTTGCTTTCCTTAGAAAAATTGTTGGTGTGCTTTCTCTTTATTTTCTATGTCTAATTTTCTCTCTGTGTCCATGTCTGTATCTTTCCCTATCTCCTACTTTTCCATCATCATTCTTTTTTTTTAAATTATCAAACTGATGTATAGAGAGGTTACAGTTTCCTGTATGTTAGGCATTGGATACATTTCTTGTACTGTTTGTTACCTCCTCCCTCATTCCCCCTTTCCCTTCCCCCCCATAAATTGTTCAGTTCATTTACACCAAACAGTTTTGCAAGTATTGCTTTTGTAGTTGTTTGTCATTTTTTTTTTACCATGATTCTCTCGATTTTGGTATTCCCTTTCAATTTCCTAGTTCTAATACCAGTATAGACGGTTTCCAATATACTCAGATAAGATACAGAGATAGTGTAGGTACAACCACAGGAAGGGGATACAAGAAGATCATCAATAATAGAAGCTACAGTTACACATAGCACGTTGAAAGTAGTTACAACAGTGATAGAACAATCATTTCCATAACATGGAGTTCATTTCACTTAGCATCATCTTATGTATTCATAAGGGTATAGCTATTGGCTCTTGTGATCTTCTGCTGCGACTTGCCTAAACCTGTGCTAATTATTCCCTATGAGGGAGACCATAGAGTCCATGTTTCTTTGGGTCTGGCTCACTTCACTTAGTATAACTTTTTCCAAGTCCTTCCATTTCCTTACAAATGGGGCAATGTCATTCTTTCTGATAGAGGCATAAAATTCCATTGTGTATATGTACCACATTTTCCTGATCCATTCGTCTACTGAGGGGCATCTGGGTTGGTTCCAGATTCTAGCTATGACCTGCAAACTTTGGGAACCACAGAGATCCATCATTATTCTTTGTCTCTCTCTTTCCTCCATCTCTCCATCTCTCTCTCTCTCTCTTCCTTTCTTGCCCCCTCCCCATTCAAACTCTCTCAGAACAACTCCCTGAAAAAAACACAAACAAACACAAAAAACTTGTTAATTCCTTCTGGTTTTAGAGCCAGCTTTTGACTATTTGTTTTGTTTTTGTGGCCAGTCCTGGGACATGGACTCAGGGCCTGAGCACTGTCCCTGGCTTCTTTTTGCTCAATGCTAGAAGTCTATCTCTTGAGCCACAGTGCTACTTCGTGCTTTTTTCTATATATGTGGTGTTGACGAATCGATCCCAGGGCTTCATGTATACCAGGTGAGCACTTCACCACTAGGCCATATTCCCAGCCCCCAGCTTTTTAATAATCTATATAGATTGTTGACTTTATAGTTAGACTCATATTCAGGCCAATTAATTGTGGTTAGAGTGGCAGTCATGAGACAGTTTTTATAACAAAAACAAATGTACAATAGACTTGCTTTCCACTTTTCAATATGACAACACATTGTGTTACACATTTTCCTTTCATTTTAATTAATTATTACTAAATGTGTATGACACATTTTAACTTTTTTGTACCTTATGCTCTGCTCATTGTGGCTTATTCGTTAATGAAACCAACTGCACAGTTTGCTTAGTTAGTGAAATTCTGCTCTACCACAATATGCGATTCTCATGTATCATATTGTAGTAAAGCCTGCTATTAGTTTGGATTCTCATTTTTATTTTAGTGAATTACCATGTGCACTAACTTAAAATGTATACAAAGTAACTTTTTACACTGTCAAGCATGATTTACCATGTCTTATGAATCAATTTTGTCTCTAAAGTAATGCACATAAATTTACAAATGGAATTGAATCATTTCTCAAAATGATGGTGTAGAATTGAGAGTGAAACAAAACAAAAAAAATAAAACAAACTGAAAATGTCAGAGCTGGAGGTATGGCTCAAGTGGTTACCAAGAGAGCATGAGACCTTGGGTTCAAACCCCAGTAATACAGAAAGAACAAAACAAGAAAAATGCCAACAGAACAGTGTAGATAGTGAGTGATAAAATGGTAGCTCAAATGGTTGCTAAGCCTGGTCTTGGCTTTCAAAAATGCTAAGGAAAGGGTACGCTCCTGAAGACAGGCACAGTCTATAAACATGTGGGTTGAAAAAACAAGTTTGATTGTATTATGAGTGGATTTATAGTCATACTCTGTTACTACTGGTCATGATTGAGAGGTAAGGGGGAAGTGGTTCATTCATTTCATCAGTTATCAAAAATACAGAAAGATAGTCATGAAATTTGAATTCACAGGAACTTTTTTAGCTAACACTAAAATGGTATCTACAAATATAAAATTATATTTCCTTTTACTCCTAGAAGTGGAATTGAATTGGCACAATAGATTTTAGGATGAAAGGAAATTGCCTGGCATTTGTCTCAATAGATCCTTTATGGTGCTATGAAATACACTTGACATTTGTAATTTCATAGGGAAATATTAGTTTTCTACAACCTTGAAGAATTGGCAGGTTTGAACAAATAGGATAGAAAAATTGGGATGCATCATTTGTGATCTCTTTATCTGGTCATCTAGACAGCTGTGGCTTTGGGGTGGTATTATGAAGGATTTACTACCCCCTCTAAGAAGGAAACTGATCTATTTTTTTATTTATCGAATGAAAGACAAGGTACCCTTTCTTTGCTCTTGAGCTTCTCAAAATTTAATTTTATTTATTCTTTTAGATAATCTAGTCTAATATTCCTCTCTCTCTTTCTCTCTCTCTCTCTCTCTCTCTCCCCCCCTCCACACACATACACTCTCTATTCTCTCCTCCCCACTCCCCCACCCCACATACCCCCGGCTGGTCTTGGGGCTTGCACTCAGGGCCTGGACACTCCACCTGAACATCTTTGTTCTCAAGGCTAATGTTTTACCACTTGAGGCACAATGCCACCTCTGGCTTCTGAGTAGTTTATTGGAGATAAGAGTCTCATGGACTTTTCTGCTTAGGCTGCCTTTGCACTGTGATTCTTAGATCTCAGCCTCCTGACTAGCTAGGATTTCAGTCCACGGGTAACTGGAACCTAATATAATATTTTATGGATAATTTTGAGAATTAGTTGAAAAGGGTTTAATATTGGGTTGTTTGAAAGTGTTTCTAAGTTTATGGACAATACCAAACATTTCCTACAGTTCAAACTATCTTAATTTCCATCAATTTCCAAACCTTTCTTCACAGGGGACATTGCAATTTTTCGATCTTACAGATTTTTATAGCATATGTTGGATTTAGGGCCCTTTATAATGTATTTTAGCAGTATCCTTTTATATGTATTGACTCTGCTGTTTAATGATTACATAATATAATTAAATTGTGTGTTTTTTCTTGAATTTTTTATCTGCTAAATTCACTTCATTTCATTTAGTTCAATTATCCTATATCAACTATTGAGTTATATGCTTTTATGATTGTCTCTATGAGAGATATATTTTATCACTTAATTAGAAAAGGTTCAGGGTACAATTTTATGTCTTTTATAATTCTTAATTTAATTTATTCAAATATATGAGTTATGCGGGAGTTATATAAGATAATTTTATTGTTAAAATGAACAGAACACATTTCACCCTAGATTTAGTAGTCTTTCACCTGGTTGAAAAATTCAGAGTTATACTATCTTCAAGGAAAGCCCAATGCTCAGTAAAGTCATTAGAGTTCAAGGTTCTATTTGATATTTTGCCTTTATTGGCTTCACACATATAAGGTAGATTGTCTTTTTTATTCCAATATGTCTATCAGCTTTCTACTTCTTTAAGTATATATATCAACATGAAATACATTTTCTTATAATTCACTACACATACCCAGTTTAGGTTCCATGCATAATAAAGCCAATCATAATTATGTTTCTTGAAATAAAATACACTGACTTATTTTGCCTAGGTCATGAATCATATTCCCACTTCCAGCAATCCAATCCATTTCTTAAGAGCCATATAGTTCTTGTATTAGTGATGATATTGCATAACAAAATGTGTCAAGACTAGGTCAATGAAAGAATCACATATCTTCACAGTGTTGGTGGAACATTATCTAGGAAAGTTTGAGCTGGTTACTCGTTATTAACACCTCTCATGTCACAAATATGGATTGCTATGGCCAGAGTCATTTCAAAGTGTTACTTGGAAAGAAACTGCTTTCAAAGTTATCCTCACAGTTGTTGACATTTTTTTAAATACATTATTGGAATGGAAGACTGAGATGCTTTCCAGCTATTGGGTAAAGTCCTTTCTCAGTCCGTTACTGCATGTGGTCCTATAATATACTACCTTGTTCAGGACAGAAAGAATGCCAGCAAAAGGAAACTCATCACTTCAAAATAATCTGATCACCCTATGACCCAGCAACCCCACTTTTGGGTATCTATCCAAAAAACCACAAACATAATCACAGTAAAGCCACCAGCACAACAATGTTCATCGCAGCACAATTTGTCATAGCTAGAATCTGGAACCAACCCAGATGCCCCTCAGTAGACGAATGGATCAGGAAAATGTGGTACATAAACTCAATGGAATTTTATGCCTCTATCAGAAAGAATGACATTGCCCCATTTGTAAGGAAATGGAAGGACTTGGAAAAAATTATACTAAGTGAAGTGAGCCAGACCCAAAGAAACATGGACTCTATGGTCTCCCTTATTGGGAATAAGTCACAGCAGAGGATCACAAGAGCCCACTAGCTATACCCTTATGATCACAAAAGATGATGCTAAGTGAAATGAACTCCATGTTATGGAAACGATTGTTATATCACAGTTGTAACTACTTTCAACGTCCCATGTGTATCTGTCGCTTCTACTATTGATGATGTTCTTGTAGCACCTTCCTGTGGTTGTATCTACACTATCTCTGTAATCTTATCTGAGTATAATGGAAACCATCTATACTGGTATTAGAACTAGAAAACGGAAAGGGAATACCAAAATCGAGAGACACAGGGTAAAAAAAGACAAACAACTACAAAAGCAATACTTGCAAAACTGTTTGGTGTAAGTGAACTGAACACCTCATGGGGGGAAAGGGAAGGGGGGAGGAGGGAGGAGGGAATGAGGGATGAGGTAACAAACAGTACAAGAAATATATCCAATGCCTAATGTATGAAACTGTAACCTTTCTGTACATCAGTTTGATAATAAAAATTTGAAAATAAAAAAGCAAATATGTGCCATAATTTTAGACAATCAATACTTGATAATCAGTTATAGTTAAATGTATTTTATGTTATCAAACATAATTAAACTCATACAAATTGAAAAAAATAATCTGATCATGGAAGCTCTGCTCATCACATTTTCTGTATTCCATTTATTAAAGGAAAGTCACTTGATCCAGAAACAATTAGAGAATTACAGAAATGCTAGAATTACAAGAGGCAGTGATCAATGGCAACCTTGTTGAGAGCTGTCAATTACGCTTCCCCATCAAACTTTGGATGACTAAACTTGAACTGTTTAATAAAATTGGCAAAATATTGAAGGTTTGACCTCTGATAATAGACTTGCTTTATGACTTAGAGTTAAAATATCAGATCTATAGTATCTTATAGTTTAAAGTATGTCTCCTTTTTCTATAAGGTACTGCATTGTGTAGCAGTAGGATGAAGAACTATGATCAAATTTCTGAAGGTAGTAATTTTGGAAAGTGGATTTCCTTTTATTCAGTTGTACTAGGAGTGTAAAACGGCTGACTATACAAACCTAAAGGACTTGAAAGTAATTCTAGGCAGAAAGCTAAATAATGGAATATATTCCATTACTGAGATTGAATCCTCTAAATTTTGGCTGACTGAATGATTGGTGTATGAAAACAGGTATTCTTGACATCTGTCAGTCACTTGTTAACCCTGGCAATATAGATAAGAGAATATTTCCTTCTTTTCATTAATAATTTAGGTTCAAAGGATGTATCTCCATTGAAAAGTTTGAGAGAAATATGTGTACTATAAACCTCATCCTTCAGATCACAAGACAATATTTTAATGATTTTATATTCAGAGTATAAAGCCAAATGCCTACATCAATTTCTTTATTTCTCCTGTTCTCTTACTGAATACTTTTGTTTTGACTGATTTTCAGGGAGAACATTCAAATGTATAACTGCTCAAATTAAAAGAAAATCAGTATTCTAGGAAAGTTAAGAATCACTCTCTTGAGAGCTTAGAAATGGCTTCTTAGAGACATAATGGCAGGCTGGATGAAGCAAATGATTTGAAAGTTGTCAGCTCTAACCCTAGCTATAATTCTGATTTCAGCTGTGGCTTTGAAAAACATTAGCTTCTATGCATAGACACTTTCGCATTTATAAATTTGAGATTCTAAAGCATCAATCCTCTTTACCTTAGCTTATGAAACTCCTGTAAATCAACTGTATGAGTGAATAAGTTATTACTGCATTTGCTCCAGTGCAGCACTGAAACTTTCAAGGAGGTTGTGTTCCAGTTTAACTTTTACCTGGATTTGATTCAGTTAGATTATACTTCATATAGATGAAATTTTGAACATTTCAAACTGGTGGATATTTTCAGTAATATGTCATAAGGGCTGCTTGTGCATAAGGTAGCATTTTCTAAAGCACTTTACAGGCATTATTACTCTGAAGGGAAAAAAAAGAGTATCCAAGAAGTAAATGCAATTCAAGCTACCTCATTTTACATTTATGATGGGTTAGAAAAATTGGAAACATAAGATGAGCTGTTTAAGAATGAAGGCAAAGAAAACTGGCTGAAACACAGATTTGTTGTATGATCTGAGGGATATGATGGATCAGACCTTAAGGGTAAATGGTCAAAATGTGACTGGGAGTAAAATTTAAGCAAAGTGCAAAGTGAACTGCTTCATTGTAACTTGACTTGCCTTTAAGATACATATAGTGTTGGAATTTGAAGTGACTAAGTAGATACAAGTTCCATTCTGGGGCTCCTTTAAGGCTAGATGAACTTCTTGCTTTATTTTGTTAAATACAAAAATAAATATTTTTTAAAGAGTATAATGGGTTCTCAGTGACAGAACTGAAAGGGAAGAAGCAGTTAGGAAACTGATGGAATAGTCTAGAAGATGCCTAAATCATTAAGTATGACTTTCCTTACATGCAGTTGCTCTTCCAAAAAAAGAAAAAAGAAGGAATAAATACTTCAAGAAATAGCTTCTAGCCTTATGTAACTGAAATCACTTGAAATTATTTTCTCACTAAATTTCTATGTATCATGCCATTTCGATGTCCAATTAGACTTTTTACTTTTCAGCAAACCTCTATTTAAAAAATATATACCTTTTTATTTCTATTTTGTCTTGATACAGGATTTGCTTACAATTAACAACTCATATCCATGCAGGCCAATGTAGATTTTGTTTCTCTTCCATTAAGGAGTGGATTTATCATCCTGTGTTTGTAGTATCTTGACTGTTTCTATGGGAATGGTTGCAATAGCACATATTTACTACTATGGACTTGATCCAATCAAAAATATTTGTCACAGCTATAGATGTGAGGCTGCATAGTCCATGGTTACTCTTAGCTCTTCTTTAAAAAATATTGTAAAGGTGATATACAGAAGGGTTTCCCAGTCCCTCTTTTTCTCCCAGGTTCTTCCCTCCTGACCCCTCCTCCCTAAGTTTTATAGATCATTTTCAACATACTCTCTAGTGAATATCACTGATGAATTACTTGACTCCTCTTTAGTGCCAATGTCTTCATTGAAAATGTCAGCTTTTGATGGAAGTTGTAAAGAAATTAAAATAGAAAAGCAAAATGACACATCTGCTGAAAAAATTGCTTCCCTGCTATCTGAACTAGAATTTGGGGCTCGTGTTTGATAATATCTACTAGTTTTCATGTGTTATTAACTAGAAACAAGTTTAGAGATCCTACATTATCGCCATTTCCAAAACTTGATTTTTGTGTACAGTGGAACTAGGAGTAGGGAAACCTTACACAGAAAAAAATGAGATATTGTGTCTTTTGAGAGACATTTAAAAGCCACTTGTAAAAGTTACAGAAAGACAGGGGTGCCCTCTACTCAAGAATAGCATTCCACAATATGAATAGTATGGGACCATCCTATGTCTATTTAAACAAAATTTCTTGTAGAAAAGAATACAGATTTCAATACTTCCTATATATAGTTAAGTAGTAATCCTACCGAGGAAGGATAATTAAATGCAGAACAAATGACTGTGAGAATAAGCTAGTGTACACTTCTCCATCTGTTCACAGTGGCATCTTACATTTAGAACTATGTAATGGCTGTTACTTGACCAATTCCTTGGCCAATTCCTTTTTTGGCCAACTCTTGAAATTGAGATTTAGCAGGAAGAATATTCTAGGAACACATTCACAGTTTAACAAAACAAATAATGTACACTGTACATGTACCACCTTGGAACTTCTGATAGTTAAGGATGATTGTTAACTTGTATTAAGAGACAATAAAGCACTCTTCTAGATGTGACTCTGAAGGTGCATCAGCAAACTGCGATGAACACGACCTGCTGGCATGTGAGCGGCAGTTTTCTAATAGGCTGATGGTCCTGATAGATCAAATAGAAGAATGAAAGTAGAGTTTGTTTGCCCCAGCAAACTCATTTTGTTCTGTATAGGTGCATTTTTCATTGCTGCCGTCATCTATGGATGTCAGGCTCTATCTTCTTCAGCCTTTGATAGTGTAACACTTAAGCAAACCCACAGGGACCTTCCAGGCCCTCAGGCTCTGACTGGAACTACAGCCTTGACCCCTCTTGCTCTGAGGCTTCCAGCTTCTTTGAGTGTGAAAGTGCTAATTTATTCTGCCTCTTTACAGTACAGATGGATGGACACAACATTCAATATGTGTAAGTCGCCCAGTCTTCTCTTTCTGGTTCTATGTTAGAGGACCTAGTACAGGAGTACTCTTTCCACATGGAACAGAAAGAAGACATAGAGTGGAACAAGAATAGAGCCCTAGCCAATATGGAACTCCTACATGAGATGGGTATATTTGATGTAGCAAGGTGAGGTTATTACTGAAGTGAAACTGACACCAGAAGTAAGGGCTTGCTTAAACCCAAAAGGCAAAAACACCCAGTATTTCTTTATGGTTGGCTAGAAAGGTAGCAAATGTGGAGAGTATCTGTTCCTTCAATGTTGTAGAAACATTTTGCAAAGTACTGAAGTGGATAACTTGGAAGAGACAAGACAGCATAGTAACCTCAGGCTTAGAAGCAAATTTGTAAACGAAATGATACTGGTGTGAGCTGCTTGTTACAAGTGGCATGTTATGAGAAAAAAAGCCATGAACTCATAAAATAATTTATCCTTTTTGGAGAAAGGATGAAAACAATGTAGCAAACTCCTGAGACTTTCAGATTGGGAAAGAAGACACTCTTCTGTTATATCTGAAAGAAAATAATGAATTTATACCCCACAAAATTGGACTAAAGTCCAGATCAAGACAGTTTTGAAGTTAAAAAAAAAGATGTCATGGACTGGTTACTCCTTAAATCTTTTGATTATGCAATCTGATCTCCCCATACATACATACATACACACACACACACACACACACACACACACACATTTCTTTTCTGTGTGTTAGACAAAATTGCTTATGAAAAGAGAACATTTTCAAAGAAACCTAAATAAGGCAACTATAATTAAGCTGAGAGAAACATATTTCACAAATGATTATAATTGTAGTATTGATACGTGGGCCTTAGTGGAATCAGACAGATAATCAGACAACATAGTTCTTGACAGTCTACGTGGCCAAAAGTTGCATCAGCCAGGATTCAAACATGGATGTAAATAAAATGTTAAAATAAAACTCAAACTTTTCAAGTCCATAATTAGCTTGGCAATTTATTATGAAAATCAAACAATTCTAAATGCACATGAAACTACTAATAGAGTTGCAAAAATACATCAAGCAATCTAGACAGAAATGTGAGGAGTCTTTATAAACATTGTTGGGAAAGTTAATTAATTTTATTTCAGTAAGTGACCAAATAACAAAACCCCAAATTCATATGAATACAGTATCAACAAAATTGACCAAATTGACACTGAACAAAAGTCACCGATAATGATATTTTTAATATAATTCAGTAATATTTACCAAGACAAAACTTATGCCATATAATACTAAAACACTGACTGAAATAAAAATGATCACAGAACTCTAAAAGTAAAACTGTGATGGAACAAATAAGACTAAGCATCTTAAATTTGTAGAAAATCTCTAGGTATTTAAAGATATAAATACACTTATAAGTCTAAGTAATTAATATATCAAAACAGAAATTACTATGTATATTGCCATATAAAATCATTTCAAATGGAGGTAATAAAATCAACTAGAAGTGCCTGTAGGACATTTTTAACTCTTACTGCCATTATTGGAAAGTGAGGAGAATTTAAAGTGAAGAACCTTTGTGTCCATTAAAAAAAATGGCATATTAAACATAGTGTAGAATACATAAATACAGGGGCTGGGAATATGGCCTAGTGGCAAGAGTGCTTGCCTCCTACACATGAAGCTCTTGGTTCGATTCCCCAGCACCACATATATGGAAAACTGCCAGAAGGGGCGCTGTGGCTCAGGTGGCAGAGTGCTGGCCTTGAGCGGGAAGAAGCCAGGGATGGTGCTCAGGCCAAAAGTAAGTAAGTAAATAAATAAATAAATAAACAAACAAATAAATAAATAAATAAAAGAATACATAAATACACAGGTGGGTAAAAATGGAAATCAGAGTGGAGCCAGGGATGGTGCTCAGGCCCTGAGTCCAAGGCCCAGGACTAGCAATAAATAAATAAATAAATAAATAAATAAATAAATAAAAGAATACATAAATACACAGGTGGGTAAAAATAGAAATCAGAGTGGAAACAGAAAGTGATAATCTGATTGTTGAAATATACTAATAAAATCAATCTGCTCATAAAATCTAAGCAAGGAACTGGATGTATTTGTAAACTACTGTTTGCCTAGCTGTGTAAAAGGCTGAGATCAGGAGGATTGTGGTTTAAAGCTAGCTCAGTGAGAGTAGTTCATGAGATATATCTAGCAAAACGCTTGTCTGAAAGCGTGGATCAAGTGGCAGAGTACCAGGTATGATAGGAAGAGCCAACAGAGTGCACACGACCCTGAATTCAAGCTGTGTAGTAGGTGCAGAAAAGCAAAACAAGAAATGTACTTACTAGTTAATGCATGTAACTGTAACCCCTCTGTACTTAACCTTGATAATAAAAATTAATTAATTAATTAAAAATAAGCAGGGAAAAACCCAAGTAAATTAACAAAGAGCAAATAGTGCAACTTTATGAACAGGACATGACCAAATACAACAAACAATTTTATGACAATAAATTTGAAAGGACAGATGGAATAGGTCCAGTCTTTTGAATGATAAAATCTATTGAAACTGGTTCCTAAAAATAAGAAAAAGAAACAGAACATTGAACTGGGTATGATGGTGGTGGTACCCATGTGTTTTATTTACTGAAGAAGTGCAAACAAGAAGACTGACAGTTAAATGCCAACTTAGGTAACATTAGGCAGCCCTTCTCCCAAAGTCTTAGGTGGAGGTATTGATGTGGTAGTCTGGATTAAATCCTCTGAAGTGGTAGTCTGGATTTATTCTTCAGTACCGCAAAATAATTTTATTTAGAAATAGCAATTTTTTTTTCAGGTGCTGGTGGCTCATGCTTGTTATCTTAGCTAGGTAGGAGGCTGAGATCTGACAATCACAGTTTGGAGCTAGTCCAGTCAGCAAATTCTTATCTCCAATTAAGCACATACACATAAAAGCTGTAAGTGAAACCATTGGTCAAGTAGTAAGTGCCAACCTTGAACACAAAAGTTCAGGGACAGCACCCAGGTCCTGTGTTCAAGCTCCAGGACACACACACACACACACACACACACACACACACACACACATTTTATTGAAGGAATTATTTCTACATAGAAACCATCAGTGAATTTTACTAAACATTTAATAAATATGCCAATCTTACAGAAAATGTTAGAAAATGGAAAGATGAATCCTTCCAAATTATTTTTCTGAAGCCAGCTTATTAAATAAGCTTGAGACAAGGCATTAAAAGATCAGTTTAACTTCACCAAATGCAAAGTTTGCTTAAATGTCAAACACTGTAACTCATTACTCTAACAGCATAAAGGAAAAAAAAAACATAAGGGATCATCTTATATCCATATGTTAAAATTGAATATATTTTTGTCAGATGGAAATTCCCATAGAGTAAAATGAAATCGATATTATTTGATAAAAATCAACAATTTTTTTCAGCTAAAATACATTTAATGTGGGTATTTGAAAATTGTTTACTGATGATGTATTGACGGCCCACAAGAACACTGCAAACAAACAAAGGATATATGAGGCATAAATATTATAGTGGAAGGATGAAAACCTTGTCCATAGATTGATATTTTATGTGGATGATCTATATAGAACATGATAATGCACCTAGAAAGTAAAATTGTAATTAAGAAGTCAATTAGGAACCACCCACACACGTAATGCATATATAGACATGTATACTATATATGTATTTATATTTATATATGATGTTTTATATTAGAATCTATGACTAAATAAGAGAACATCAAATAAAAACATAGTACCATTTCCAGTAAAATAAAGTCATGTAAAATACATAATATTAAATGAGACATGGCAAGACTTCTTTTTTTTCTTATTTATTGTCAAAGTGATGTACAGAGATGTTACAGTTTCATACATTAGGCATTGAATACATTTCTTGTACTGTTTGTTACCTCCTCCCTCATTCCCCCTCCCCCTCCCCCTTTCCCTCTCCTCCCCATGAGTTGTTCAGTTGGTTTACACCAAACAGTTTTACATGTATTTCTTTTGTAGTTGTTTGTCTTTTTATCCTGTGTCTTTCGATTTTGGTATTCAATTTCACTTTCCTAATTCTAATACCAGTATATACAATTTCCAATGTACTCAGATAAGATACAGTGATAGTTCAGGTACAAACACAGGAAGGGGATACAAGAGATCATCAACAAAAGAAGTTATGGTTTCACATGGCATGTTGAAAGTAATTACAACAGTGATATAACACCCGTTTCCATAACATGGAGTTTGTTTCACTTAGCATCATCTTATGTGTTCATAAGGGCATAGCTATTAGGATCTTGTGATCCTCTGCTGTGACTAGACAAAACCTGTGCTATTATTATTCCCTATGAGGGAAACCATAGAGTCCACGTTTCTTTGGGTCTGGCTCACTTCACTTAGTACAATTTTTTCCAAGTCCTTCCATTTCCTTATGAATGGGGCAATGTCATTCTTTCTGATAGAGGCATAAAATTCCATTTTGTATATGTCCCACATTTTCCTGATCCATTCAGCCACTGAGGGGCATCTGGGGTTGGTTCCAGATTTTAGCAATGACAAATTGTCCTGCAATGAACATTGTTGTGCTGATGGCTTTAGTGTGTTCTTGTTTGTAGATGTCCAAAAATGGGGCTGCTGTGTCATAGGGAAGCTCTAAAACTAGATCCTTATATATCACCCTGCACCAAAATAAATTTCAAATGGATCAAAGACCTTGAAATTAAAATAGATACCCTGAAAACACTAAAAGAAGGAGTAGGAGAAACACATGGGTTCCTTGGCACAGGACGGAACTTCCTTGACAAAGACCCAGAAATGCTACAAATCAAGGAAAGGATGGACAATTCGGACTGCAACAAACTGCAGAGCTTCTGCACGGCAAAGGACATAGCTCAGAAGATAAACAGAAAGCCCACGGATTGGGAAAAGATCTTTACTGGCCATACATGAACAAAGGCCTCATATCTAAAATATTTGCAGAACTAAAAAATTAAATTCCTCCAAAACAAAACTGCAAAGAACCAACAGCTCCCTCAACAAGTGGGCTAAAGACTTAAAAAAGAGACTTCTCTGATGAGGAAATGAGAATGGCCAGGAGATATATGAAAAAATGCTTTACATCACTGGCTATAAAAGAAATGCAAATCAAAACAACATTTCACCCCAGTAAGAATGTCCTATATCAAGAACACTAACAATAATAAATGTTGGAGGGGATTTGGCAAAAGGGAACCCTACTTCATTGTTGTTGGGAATGTAAACTGGTTCAGCCACTATGGCAAATGGTATGGAGATTCCTCAGAAGGCTAAACATAGAGCTCCCCTATGGCCCAGCAGCCCCACTTTTTTTTTTTTGGCCAGTCCTGGGCCTTGGACTCAGGGCCTGAGCACTGTCCCTGGCTTCTTCCCGCTCAAGGCTAGCACTCTGCCACTTGAGCCACAGCGCCGCTTCTGGCCGTTTTCTGTATATGTGGTGCTGGGGAATCGAACCTAGGGCCTCGTGTATCCGAGGTAGGAACTCTTGCCACTAGGCTATATCCCCAGCCCTTTTTTTTTTCTTTTTAACAGTCCTGAGCCTTGAACTCAGGTCCTGAGCACTGTCCCTGGCTTCTTTTTGCTCAAGGTTAGCACTCTGCCACTGGAGCTGCAGCACCACTTCTGGCCATTTTTTATATATGTGGTGCTGGGGAATCGAACCCAGGGTTTCATGTATACCAGGCAAGCACTCTTGCCGCTAGGCCATATTCCCAGCCCCAACAGTAAGACTTCTTGATGGAACCTTCTTAGCACTGCTCATGGAACAAAAATAAAATCTAAGTAAACAAAAATTCTTGAGCTATAAAACTCAACATTATCAAGAAATCCTCTCTCTCAGAACTCAAAGATTCAAGAGAATATTGGTAAAAACGTCACCAACTATATAATCTTATCTATGCATTTATACATCATTTTGTAAATCTTAGGTACATCTTTCTATATGGGCACATATATCTTTCTCTATGGTCTTTCTAGAAATGTAAGTGTACCAAACATTGATTCATTCACAAATATACATATGAATGGAAAATCCCCTTTCCACTGCAGAGATTCACAGTTCTATTTTCTTGCTACAGAGGGTAACAAAATTTGTTTTGTCAATATTCAAATATTTTTGTATAGTAGTTCCATAGTTATGTAGCTGTTCTTTCATACTTGAAATGCAGTACTATATACCCTGGAGTGTGTGTGTGTGTGTATGTGTGCTTGTCATTTGGAAAATTTAGTTGAGTCCTCCCCTTTTCTGTTTAGAGGGGAAGGGATGAAAAATATTGTTTCAATGTTTCAGTTTTTTTTTTTAAATCTTACTTCTTTCCAACCAAAATTAAAATGTGAGACTAGAACAGGTGAAGTTTCAAATGTTTCAAGTTTTTAAAGATCATATATCTTTCCCTCTAAAATAAAAAAAATGTAAGAATAAACACGTTTCATAAATAATATATAATTTTTCAGTTTTAATAACTTTAAATTTTAATAACTTTAACTTTGAAATTTTAGTAAAGAAAAGCTGCTTGTTTCTTAGCCAGCCAGTATGAAGAATCGTAACTCAGTATTAGAGCTGTGTACCAGAAGATTGCTAAATTTGAAGTTGTTTCTCCTTTCCACCATACAGATGACAAATTTATGACTAAGTTGACCAAAGTGGTACCGTATTTGATGCAACAATCATTTTAACTTTTCTTTGAAAGTCATTAGTATAAATTTCGTGGCATTTACTTATTCTGAAATCTTTTCTCCTTGGATTTGCTGGCTTCTTGGTAAAATAAATAATGACAACCAGTTAACTACTCATATCTTTGTTGTATAAAGAACAGGTCTCAAGATGTGAAATTAGTGACTATGAATTATCAACAGGAAGAGATTTCTTAATGACCAATGAAAGGGTCACAGGAATAGTTTTGTGAACATCTCTGATGGTGTAAGGCTTCTGTAAATAATCTCATCAGGATTCTGATAAATGAAATACTTAGATGCCAACAGAAAGGAAAATACTTTCATAAATTCCATCTGGAATTTGGATTTGCTCAATAACTGGCCCTTCTTTTTTTTTCCATATCATCAACTTTAATAAAACTTGGATACCTATAGTATAGGAAAATTTTTAAAAACACATAAAAGCTGTATCACACTAATGTAGAATCTGGTATGATTTAAAATATTTCCTTTGATATGATTCCTGAAAACTATATAAAAGTAAAGTGTAGATATAAAACATGATGTGGCATGTCTAGAACTTTTATAACCAGCCTGACTTAGAAACTGAATGAATTGAGTAAGGGATCAAAGCTTGAACTTTTCCCTCCTCCTTGTCCTCCTCCTCCTCATGCTCCTCGTTCTCTTCCTCCTTCTCCCGCTCCTCCTCCCCTTACTTTCTCTTGAAAGGCCTTGTGTTCTATGGGAAGACTAGAATAACTAACACTTTGAAACAGAGTCATATATTTAGTCTAGTATAGTTTATTGGTCATCTTATGGTGAAGATGCACAGGTAATATCAGAAAGTTACCTTTTTTTGTTTTTATCAAGGAAGTCAAGTCAGCTAAAGTTTTAGTGGAAAAATATGGGAGTGTAACAATTTTGAATTTAACAATATGAAAGCATAATGAAATAGTAGGCAAGTATATTCTTCTGATGATTGCTGAATCTTCAGTAAATTGTTGCTGTTTGGTATAATAGAAACAACAATTCTATCATTCTTTCTCTGGTTATAAAACTTCTTTCAATCAAACATAGCCAACTGCTTAAGAAGAGGAGTTGACAATGAAAAAGGAAAATGCCAAATTGATGTGGCTTTATAAAACAGGCTTTATTTTGATCTTATATTAAATCTATCTTTGTATCTACATCTTTGTATGGCCTAGTGGCAAGAGTGCTTGCCTCGTATATGTGAAGCCCTGGGTTTGATTCCTCAGCACCACATATATAGGAAAAGCCAGAAATGGTGCTGTGGCTCAAGCGGAAGAGTGCTAGCCTTGAGTAAAAAGAAGCCAGGGACAGTGCTCGGGCTATGAGTTCAAGCCCAGGACTGGCAAAAAAAGAAAATCACTACATGTTTGTAGAAGATTCATTGCATGTAAGTTTGTATTGTTTAGTCACCTGCAAAGCGAATATTTAATTACCCAGTTGTGATCAAATTATGATTATTGACTTGTTTTATAAAGCTATTGCTGGTCTTCAGCTGAAATCTTTTTTTTTCCTGTTGGGTTTGTGATACTGGCTATATTCAAAATTATTTAGAGGACATGTTAAAGCAGAGTTGAATATGCTCTGCCCCAGCATAACTGAATTAACAAGTGTGGGTTAAGGCCCATTTAGTGGAAGATCTCACTGATGTAAAGTGATGTTGTTGGAATTATTGTTTATGTGTGGTGGTGAGCATCATTCTAGGTTTCCCAGACTTCAACTTCAAACATGCTAGGCAATAGCCCTGGGGCACTAATTCTTTATTCTATATTGAACATCCTTTTCTTTTTGGGTGAGTCCTAGGGTTTGAACTCATGGCTTTCCTGCTGTCCCTGAGCTTCTTTTGCATGAGGATAGTACTGTACTACTTGAGCCACAACTTCATTTCCTTCTTTTTGATAGTTAATTAGAGATAAGAATGTCATGGACTTTCCTGTCCAAGCTGGCTTTCAAACTTCAATCCTCAGATCTCAGCCTGCTGAGGAGCTAGAATTATAGGCATGAGTCATAGCAACTGGCTTGGAGATCTTTTTATCTAGCACTTTACCATGTGTGTCAAAAAGTTACCATTGTAATGCATGGGACAAGAAGTTCTTACTGGCATAATTAATCGAGAAAAGAATAGCAGCAATTCACTACTCAGATATTCAGTTTCACTCAAAACAATGAAATGATCAAAAGTGTTTAAGTGTTTCAGTTTATAGCTTAAGAAATAAAGTATTGTGAGAAATAGAGTTACCTATTTCTTGCTATGGTTAGTCTCAGGTTAAGAGGAGCAATGATGCTAGGTTAGGTAGTAAAATGAGCAGTCTCCCTTCTTCTGTCTTGGAATAGATTTTAGAAGGCTTATCCAGATGAATTTTCCAAACCTGTTGCTTTACATAAACCACTACTTCTTAATTCAGTGAAATAATATATATGAGTGGTTTCTTATACTTTGATGTATGATTTTTGTCTTTAAATACTTTAGTTGCTCCCTATGCTCTGAAATATGTCCCAGCTACCCATGTCCTAGAAGGACACACACACACACACACTTACACACTCATACACCCTCCCCCCCCCCACTTTTTTGCCAGCATGCTTGCTTGTTGATTTGTTAGGTTTTATACTATTGCTTGATTCTACCCCCCACCTTGGCATCTACAAAAAGTTATTTTTTAATTTATTTATTCCAATGGAAACAAAGACTAGAAAAAATGAGTAAAAACTAAACTTCAAAACCCTGGATTTGAAGCCAGGAGCTGGTGGCCCATGCATGTAAGGCTTGCTACACAAGAGGCTGACAACTGAGGATCACAGTTCAAAGCTAACTCAGGCAGAAAAGTCTGTAAGATTCTTATTTTCAATTAACCACCTGAAAACCAGAAGTGGCCCTGTGGTTCAAAGTGATACAGTGCTAGCCTTGAACATAAAGAATTCAGGAACAGTACCCTACAATTAGAGATATCTCAAGCTCTACAACTGACAAAAATGAAACCAAATTGGATTTGTAACAAAATTCATCATCCTGGATTTGAAAAATTATTTTTCAAATTGGATACTTTTAAAATTTAATTTAAAACTTCAAATTTTTTCTTTTTTAATTGTCAAGCTGATGTACAGAGAGGTTACAGTTTCATACCTTAGGCATTGAATACATTTCTTGTACTGTTTCTTACCTCCTCCCTCATTCCCCCCTCCCCCGTCCCTTTTCCTCTCCCCCCATGTGTTGTTCAGTTGGTTTACACCAAACCAGTTTGCAAGTATTACTTTTGTAGTCATTTGTCTTTTTATCCTGTGTCTCTTGATTTTGATATTCCCTTTCACTTTCCTAGTTCTAATACCAGTTTCTAATACAGTTTCCAATGTACTCAGATAAGATACAGTGATAGTGCAGGTACAACCACAGGAAAGGGATACAAGAGGATCATCGACAATAGATGCTATAGTTTCACATGGCATGTTGAAAGTAATTACAACAGTGATATAACAGTCCTTTCCATCACATGGAGTTCATTTCACTTAGAATTATCGTATGCATTAATAAGGTTATAGCTATTAGGATCTTGTGATCCTCTGCTTTGACTAGCTTAAACCTGTGCTAATTATTCCCTTTGAGGGAGACCATAGAGTCCATGTTTCTTTGGGTCTGGCTCACTTCACTTAGTATAATTTTTTTACAAGTCCTTCCATTTCCTAAGAATGACAAAACTTTCAAAATTTTCAAAACTGATTTTCTCTCCTCTCCTACAAGCAGGCTGGCATTGTTTGTTTTCTTTCTCACAAATTTGAATCATTATTAACCCACCTTTCTGCTGCTCAAAGCTCATTCTTGAATGTTATTCCTCATTTTACCCAAGTTCTCATATCCTTTTAAGCTGCTGCAAATTCCTTTACACTGTGCAGTTTGAGCCTCTGCATATGGATGAAATATCATCCTATATAGCTGTGGTCTGGTATTCTCTTGAAATCCTTCATTTTTAGTTTCTTCCCTCTGAAAAGGACTGACCTGCTAAAAGTAGAACTTCTGTGGCTGTTATTGTAGTTGTGTTCTAAAAATAACATTCACTAATGATTCCATGTTTGTATAATATTTTAAGAAAATAAAACACCAATGTCAGAGTATCCTGTCAAAACACAGAATTAGAACAAACATTTAAAGTTTGTTGTAGTCTTATTTTTAACGGAATAGTAAAAGAAAAGGACTTGTGCCAATATCTTTGTTTTTTAATCTCAGAAGAATACGTTAGCACCAAACCGCTTAAACCCAGATATCGAGTTGACAATTTAATAATATTGCTGTCCCACCATGACCTCTAGTGACATTCTCAGGCTGATATTAGAGCAGTTGACAAATGTAAATATATCCTCTGGAATTCTAATAGCATGAAAAAAAATCACTTTTGCTTGACTCATACATAAGGTTTCTTTTACTTATTGGAGCTCATCACTCTGGATAAGATAATTGCTAATTACGTTATTTAAATGGTTATAATTGTTTTTGATGTTTATATTCTTAAATATTTATAGGTCATTAAAGTATTAAGCTCAATACATATTCACTTTGTTTAATTTCAACTAACAAGCAAGTTCTAAGCCCATAGAGTTCTTGTTTTACTTTCTCCAGTTTGCACTAATTTTTCTTTTGAATTCATAAACTTAGTGTTGACCTTTCTATTTTTCTGTAGGTGTTTCACTATTAAGTTTCTGTAGTAATTTTGCTAGTGGTTAGAATAAAGTTATTTCCTGAGAATTGAATTGTTATTTCACTTATTTTGAGTTTATTACAATACTAAGAAACAAGAAACAAGAAGATGAATGGATGAAAGGAAGAGGGTATAATGTTGAGAAGTCCTTGAAAATCATCTATACTGGCAAATCATTTACCTAGTTTGTCTCACTTGACCAATTTATTAGTAAGAAGCAAACTACTCATGGGCATGGTTTGAGCAATTATTTTTTTCAACCAAACCCAAAAGTAAATTCATAAAATACAAAGCTCAGTTTTTATACCTGGGAGATATTCAGGAATCAATACTATGTTGCCATGGCTGCATTGAGGGAAGTCAGTTTGTCAAGGGAAGTAAGAAAATCAGTAGTCCTTCCTTCCTTCTTTCACACTCACCCTCCAGCATTTGTTCGGGCAGAGGCTGCACATTTTGGAACATATGACACAATCAATCTGAATTATTTGCCTGATATACATTTTTCTACCTATATCCTATTAATGGACCAAGGGAAAAATGGCAAAAACAATATGGCTTAGTTTACCTCAACACCTAGCATTGTGCATCCTCCTTTTAGCCTCAAGTTAGTCATAGAAAAAAAAAATCGACTAGATTTCCAACAATACTGTATTTCCTAGAAGGAGCCACAATTAAAAATTATCCTATATTTGTCTTTAATACTGTCAAAAACATGCAAGAGAGATTAAGTCTAAAGAGGTGCTCCAGACTTGATGTCTATAATAGTTGTCATTTATAACAACATAAAATAATTAATACTAATTAAATGAATTAAATAATACTTAATAAAATATGTAATGATTAATAATGTAAATGTATTAACTAAATGATAAAATAAATAACAAATAATAAAAATAAATACACAATAAAATGTAAATATTAATAAATAATACATAAATACTACTAAATAAAATATTGAGTATTTGATTGTGTCAGGGAAAATGGAATTGTATACCTAGTGATATATTGCATTAGCTATTGCATGTTGTTCATCAAGTAGAATAAGGATTTACCAAACAATTTTACATAATGTGCTATTTGCCATTGGCTGATGGGCATGTCTGCAGACCACTGTACCACCGTAAGGCTTAGATCCTGTTTATAGAGCTTTGGAATGAATGGCAAGAAGGCTGTACCCAGTTGCCACCATCAAAAGGGTGTTTACATGTCTCCAACGAAGGGATCTTAGGAAATCAGACTTTTTATTACAGGCTCAATGCTTCCATGATTTACTGGTGGGCAATCATACTGTTAGCCAAACTCAAACGGGAAAGAGAGTAGATACCACATCTAAGTGAGAGAAAGCACAAAGCTACTGCAGCCCTCTTTGATCTACCACTATGGAAACAGCTGGAAGATTTGGACTAGGCTCTGAGAGGTGATAATTCAATGTGGAATACTGCTTTGGGAAGTTATCTTATAATTTTGCGTGAATATATGCTACTTTGGGGAAAATGCATACTGAAATATTTGGAGTTCGAAGGGATAACAGAGTACAGCATCAATAGCTGGTTCTCAAAAGATTCTGAAAGGAACTAACACTTAAATATATAAACATATACTATGTGTATTTGCCCTTGGGGAAATTTAAGGATTGAAAAGGAGGGTGTGAAACGCCCCTCTGGTATTAAGGGCTTGATACTCAGTTGCTGGTGCTATTTTTGGAGGTTCTGGACACTTTAGCAAGTGGGGCTTAGTTGGATTTGATCACTGAGAGTGTGGCTCTGGGTGTTACATCTTATTCTGGACCCATCTTTGTCTCTCCCTTTCTCTACTTCCTCTTCCTCAAGAAATGCAGAAGTTATCCTGCCACACAGCCCCACCACAAGTTCTTCCCAAGTACATAGTGAAAAGCAACCATGGACACAGCCATTTGAAAGCCTCAGCCCAAAGTAGCCTTTCAAATTTTAAGCTTTTCTTTCTCTTGCATGTTTTAGACACAGATATTTAAAAGTAACCAATACAGCTGGACACTGCTAGCTCCTGCCTATAATCCTAACTACTCAGGAGGTTGAGACTTGAGGAACAGGCTTAGAAATCAGATTGGGCAGGAAAGTCTATGAGATTTATCTCTAGCTGACCACAGAAAAGCCATGTGGCTCCAACAGCAGTGGAGCTGTGGCTCAAATGGTAGAGCAGTAGCTTTAAAGAAAAAAAGATAACTCCCAGGCCCAGATTTCAAGCTGCCAGGACCAGCACATGTACATGAAAAGTAACAAACAGAGCAAATGTGTTACAGTATTGGGCTGGGGATATAGCCTAGTGGCAAGAGTGCCTGCCTCGGATACACGAGGCCCTAGGTTCAATTCCCCAGCACCACATATACAGAAAACGGCCAGAAGCGGCGCTGTGGCTCAAGTGGCAGAGTGCTAGCCTTGAGCGGGAAGAAGCCAGGGACAGTGCTCAGGCCCTGAGTCCAAGGCCCAGGACTGGCCAAAAAAAAAAAAAAAAAAAAAAAAAATGTGTTACAGTATTGACCACTGATAATTCTGGTTGAAGACACTATGGGAGATCTGGCTACCCATCTTTAAGTGTAAAATAATTTCAAAGTAACTTTTAATAGGTTTATATTTAAAATAAATGAAACTGAAGTAAAGGAACTGCAGAGGACATGAATGGCTGAAGATGGATTGATGATATATAGGATGATGTGGCCAAATATTCATGGAGAGAGGGGCTCCTTGGAATCTTGTCATGAGTACAGAAGTTCCTTTGGCTGCTCACTTAGGGAGAGAATCAACCACAAGTCATGCTGCAGCTTTAACCTTCTGCTTTGTCCTTTACAGATCACCCTGCAACACAAACCACCAGCCAAGTTTAATTTTACAAAGCACTGAGAATATTTAAACATTGTCAGAGTTACTCCAAAATCTGTGGCTCTTCTTTATTTGTTGGAAAAATTCTTCTTCATAAGCTTATTCCAAATGGATAAATAGACTGTGTGTGAGTAATGTGGTTTATTTTTGTGTGGTATACACTTAGCACAAGAGACAAGAAATCTGTAAGAAAACTATTCTGTTTAAATGGAAATAAAATACACTTTGAAATTAAAACTTTTTTTTTCATTTCATCAAATTCTGGATAGGATGTGTGGTGAACTCCATGGCCATTAAAACATAAAAGGTATCAAGAAACAAAATAATAACTAGACTAAAAGACTCAAGGAAAGTGTAAGAAGTATAAGAAGAGAACCCTTGCTATGGGGTAGAAATGCTATTCCAGCAAAACTGAGAAATCAAAAGCCAAGTGAGTTGTAAGAGAAGTTCTTATTGGGTTTATCACTATTCTGTAGTTATTCTACCTCTCATAGATACAAAATAGTAGGTGAAAGTGTGGCAGAAATGAATCCCGATGAGTCAAAGCAGTTATAGAAACAAAGCCCCGATGTTTGAATTAGAAAATCAGCCATCTCCTTTATTTTAGCTAGGATGGTATAGCAATAGTAAATGTGGTTAAGAATGAAACAAGCTTCTCATGTGTATGTTTGTGTGCTCATGCATGTGTGTGTGTGTGTGCTCATGAGTGGATGTGCAACATATGCATACATATGCATATGTATGTATGTATGTATATCAGTCCCTATCCATGTGAACAGTTGTATCTACAATGGAGAAAAATGGTAGAAATGAACTGGAGATTAAGAAAGCAACCATGGAGCCACATGGCTTTTGCGTGGTCAACTGGAGATAAATCTCAAAAACTTTCCTGCCCAATCTGACTTCTAAGCCTGTTTGTTCCTCAAGTCTCAACCTCCTGAGTAGTTAGGATTATAGGCAGGATAACAGTGTCCAGCTGTACTGGTTACTTTTAAATATCTGTGTCTAAAACATGCAAGAGAAAGAAAAGCTTAAAATTTGAAAGGCTACTTTGGGCTGAGGCTTTCAAATGGTTGTGTCCATGGTTTCTTGTCATATTGGAGTCTGAGTTTGTCTTATTTTTTCATATCCTATCTATCTATCTACACACTATGTTTGCCATAAACATGAGTTTTCTGTTAGTGATTCTAAAGTGTTTTTTACTTGTGTTATATTTTTTCATAGGCAATGGCTATTACTCAGCACTGAAAATTGTACAATATTAAATAATTGTATCTGTAAATATCTACCACCACACACCAAACCTAGGAGTATAAAGCAACAACATATATTATTTCAAATTTCTGTCATCAGAAATCCAGATACAATTTATCTGTGTGCCTCAGACATGCATGGTTCACAAGGCTGCCTTCAAGGAAGGGTGGAGGGTAAGAATCCTTTGAGTATTGAAGGGCTATGTGGCTCAGAGCTCACTTTTTACTTTGAAAAAAATTTATTGAGTAACTGAAATTAGGTTAGTTCAAAGACAAAAACATTTTAAATCTTCTACATCTTATTTTTGTGTGATTTAAAATATATGCTATAATAACTCATTTATGTTTATTGGAGCAGGAAGGCCTGAAATGCAGGCCACTGGGGTTGATTCAAAAGGGAAACCATTGTGTCCCAATTTTACATGGTAGTTAGGTGTCAGTAGATATCCTTTTCCACTTTTCTCCTACTTGCTTTGCAAGTCTCAGCTCCATATGCTTACAGAAATATCTTCTTAAAATATCTACTTTCATTCAGAGATTCCACAATTATTTACTTACCAATTTACAGAGCAATATAGAGTTATTTGACTTTCTAAGTCACTGAATCCTCAAATCCTAGACACTGCAGAATTTTCAGGGGCATATGTTATGGTTTCAGTGACCTTTAGTATTTATTTGCCTTGTGATAATAAATGAAGCTTTATTCATAGACTATCAAAGAATGTTTCTGCTCCTTTCACACATTTGCAGTGTTTGGCCTTCCTCAGAATCTAACATCCTTGGTATTATGTCTTAAAACACCACTGGTCAGATTATTTAGATAGAGTTCTTGCCGAGAAGTTCCTCTGGTCCTCAATGATAGGGACTGGAGCCCTGGTGATATTTTGGGGTGGCTGGAGCCACTGGTGATACTTCGTGGTTAACTGTGCGGCAGGTATCAAGGCTTGGTCTCAGCGAAAACAATTGGAAACATGGACAGTGGACCCCTGTCCTCTCCCAAGTATTCTTAAAACATGCCCACATTTTCTCCTTCACAATTTGGATGCACTTCCTAGAAGAGGCTGATTTATGCTAAGATGGAAATTGTTGAAAGCTAAGGCAAAAACACATGGATTCTGGGACCTCTTCTCATTCTCTTGTTTGGAAGCAAATCACTATAACTCTCTCAGAGTCAAAGGGAGGAAACAAATTTCTCCACCCAGTGAAAGAAGAGTTAAAAATGTGTCATCATCTTTTGTCTGCCACAATTTTTTTTACAAATAAATATTGCAATTTTCAAGGCATTAAATTGCATAGAAGAATGAATGTTTTAATCCCTATTATTGAAGCCATATATGTAGTACTTGTGTTATGAATGTAAATATTTGTTATGGATAAAATTAAATACCTTAAAATTAAGTATTGTTGAATTAAAGAATATTTTTAAGTGGAAGCTAAATCAGAGAGAAAAGCTCCTCAGGTTTGACTAATTTTACATTACTTAAATAGAGGGTTTATGGACTGAATCATGTGTTATAAAATTAATATGTTAAATTATACACATACTTTGAAATACCACTTTAGAGTTAAATCACTAGTACATTGCTTTGTAATCTCTTTGAAAGAAGGAATATTGTATTATTTCCTTTTTTAAAAATTCTAAATGCAGAGCCAGTGACTGACAAATTCAGAGATCTCTGAATTTGTGGGGCACTGAATTTAGTATTTAATGCATTGCAGATTGTAGTACAGAAACAAACATTGTATAAATAATACTCAATATTATTTTAAAGATGAGAAAACAGAAACTGAGAGGATATAATTCATTTTTCCAATATCATATGAGACAAGTTGTTATTTCTAATTAAAAAAGTAAATCCTATATCTAGAGTTCAAAGCCTATTAAAACATATAAAATATAAACAGTAAGGCAAAAAATTAGCAAATTCAAAGTTAAATGAATAAACATTTAAATGTTCATTAGATTTAGCAACCCTATTATGTATTGTAGTTACAATATTCATAAATATGTCATTAGAACTTGTACATTTCTTGCTCCATGGACTGATTGCTGGGAAATCATGGCAAATGTTAATTGGATGATTTATTCATTACCAAAGAGTTCAAAACAAATTTATTTAAGAAAGTTTGAATTTTGCAAGAAACCATGTTTAATATGGCATGTACTTCATTTGGCATGTATCTGATACGATGTAAGAGGAAAATTCACTACCATGGGCCCAGTTCCCACCTCCAGGAAATTGGCATTAAGCAAATATCAGAATTGGATTTTATATTTTCACCTTTCTATTCTGTCTTCTGATGTAACCTCTGAATTCATGGCACATAGTTTTTATTTTATATAAATATTTTCCTAGAATATATACACCTGCTCCCATATATGCAATTCATAGCAAAGTATTCTTGGCATTTGAAGTATGAATGTGTAAAACTTGGTTGTACTTAAATTACCTGGAATGACAATATTGATTTTATGTTAATTCTTATTTCCTGTATCTTTAACATCTAACTTTCTGTTTAACTGTTAACTTAAAATATTCAATTATTTTAATTATTATGTCTTTTTATGAATTGAAGCAGTTTACCTAGTAACAACATTTATATGTTAACTGTAATAAATTATATTTTAACTATGATAAACTATTAGTATTTATATTTGAATTTTCTGGGGATGCAACACATTTTTATTATTACCAAAATATTTTTGTTATAGTTTTAATGAATTATATGATAGATTATAACATTTACCCAACATAAATATTCAGTCAGTTGTTTTGACTGTGTTCAGTTTTATGCATTATGGTTATTATCACCACAGTAAAATTTCATCAAAGTAGAAATCTTGTGTATAATACCAATGTGAAACACATTTTTTTCCCCTTTGGCCAGCCCTGGGGCTTGAACTCAGAGCCTGAGTGCTGTCCTTTAGCTTCTTTTGCTCACAATTAGTACTCTACCACTTGAGCTACAGTGCCATTTCTAGCTTTTTCTGAATAGTTTATTTGTTATAAGGGTCTCACAGACTTTCCTGCCTAGGCCATGTTTGAACAGAGGTCCTCAGATCTCAGCCTTCTGAGTAGATAGGATTACAGAGACATAAGCCACTATTGCCTGGCAGGGAACTCTTAATCCATGTTCAGCCTCCACAAATTCAACTTTTCTAGATATTTAACTTAAATGGAATACTATAACATAATACATTTATCTAGATGTGTTTACTACCCTTTTCTAATTAGATCAGTGTGAGAGTGTTTACCTAATATTTTGCATATATATTATAGTTCCTTTTTATGCTAACTTAATGGCAACCATAGATGAGCAAATATTGTCTTCTTGGGTATATATATATCCTCTAGAATTTCCAAAAATGCATTTTAGATCTTTTCAAAATTCCCCATTCATGGATTGCTCAGGGTTTTCTTTTCAATGTCTGGCTAGATTCCTATTTTCTCTAATCCAAACCATATACTCAGGCAGCTGAGAATTTGCCAGTGGTTCATTGTTGTTGTAAATGCCCTGAGAATAGATTTATCTTTACTTCAAAAGATGCACAGTGGAATAAATTTTATTAATTAATGCTTTCCGAAATAATCCATGTTACTACTATTGCCAGTGAAGACAAATAATTAATGGTTTCCTATTACATGTGTATACATTTCTGAGTCCTTCATTGTGATGCCCACACATCCAGATGTATAGAGTGTGCTGAAGTGCTTGGCAGGGTATTTGGCTCATAAAAAGATAATGGCATTTATTTAGAGAATATGTACTGTGTACATATCATAAGGATGTAGGCATTCTTACATACAGATTTTAGAGGATTTTAATTATGTATACATATATAAATTTTAGAAAACGTGGTAATTTTAAAGTATTAAACTACTTAAAATTAGTCTTCAGCTATCTAGTTTACAGCCTGGTAGCAGGAGAATGAGCAACGTTTATGGAAAGTATCAGATTTTTAACTTATTTTTATGTTCTTGGGTAGGCTGAATTTCTGACTTATTATTTACCATGAAACACCAAACAAATCCAGATTTCTACAGACTTTCTCTTGAGTATAAGATCCAGGAATATAAAAATATTATTAATCTTTATCATCAGCACCTCCAATTTTCTTGGGTGCTGCTTAGTTCATATTGTGCTTAATAAATGACTTCTGCCTTAGAGTTGGCTGCTCTAAATAAGCACAGTATTTCCTTGCATGAAAGCTTGTAAAACACTCATAGTCAGTAAATCAGTATAATGTAGAGGGCTGCTGAAGGCTAGTTTCTTAGAATATTTGTCATAACTAATTGTGAATATCTTCTTTCCTTTCTATTCAGCAATCTACATTAGTTATGAATAACTCCACTGAGCATAATTTTTGTTATAGTACATTTTTGCTTTTTGCTATATTCCATGTGTACCTTGTGGACTCACTCCCAATGTTGAAAGTTTAAAAAAATACATTGTGGTATCTATCTGTTGAGAAATAATCTTTTCCATTCAGTCATGTCATATTGGAGAAAGGCATTAGTTAAGGTTAATTTTCCTGTAAAAATGGAAGTTTAAATTCATTTTAACTGAAAAATCTTTTTTAAAACATTATTATTAAAAAATTCCAAATTTAAAAAATGCTGACTTTTTTTGATGCCTGAGAATAAGCCAAGTAGATTGTGGTAAAAAAAAAAAAAGAAAGAAAATTAATCTTGGTATAGCTCTTTGGAGTATTTCAAATTACAATATGCATGTTTGACATGGCAGAAGTTCTATTCAGTGCCCACCCAAAGAACACTCTTAGCTTGTACTTAAGAAAGTAGATGACAGAATATAGAAATAACAAAACTTTTGAAGAGGCAAAACATCCTTCAGTAGTTTAATGGGTGCACATGATAAACCCTTTTCTAGATGATGACATAATAAAGGAATGAAGTAATGTGAAAAGTCTTGAAGACATTGTTTAATTGTTTTAAAAACTTCCACATAGCTGGATGCTGGTGGCTCACACTTGTAACCCTACCTACTCAGGAAGCTGAGATCTGAGGACCATGGTTCAAAGCCAGCCTGGGCAGGAAAGTACTTGAGATGCTTATCTCCAAATAACCACTAGAAAACTGGAAATGGCACTGTGGCTCAAGTGGTAGAGTGCTAGCCATGGGCTAAAGAGCTCAGGGATAGGACCCAGGCCCACTAGAATTCAAGCCCCAAGACTGAAAAAATTATTATTATTATTAATAATAATAAACACCTCCACATACTCGTATTGTTTTCCTGTGGGAGCTTTTATAGATGTAAATGCACAGGCAGGTTTCAGAAGCAAGTCATGCAGCAACAGCAAGGAATATTTAAATAATGATTATGTTGTCTTTCCCTGCTCTGGAAAACATGGATTTTTATGAGAAACTTGTGTGTTTCTTAGGTAATTGAAAAAAATAAATGTAAGACAGTAATAAAAATAATTTTAATCTTGGATTTGTTTTAAAAGAGAGGAATATAACATGAACTTAAAGTTTCCAGTTAATCAGAGATAGTGTTTATAGTTAGTTTATATAGAAAATTGTTCATATTATGACATGTGAAAGGATAATCATGGAATCAAAAAAGTAAAAAACCAAAGCACATTACAAATAGTGGAAGGCATTGGCAGGAAAGAAATGATAAATTATTGGCAAATGTGAATTTCTGAATTCTAATTGTGAAGAGTTAATTGGATAGATCAATTAGCTGTCATGGTTGTTTGGGAAGAGGAATAATATTTTAGAGTAGTCATGCTAAGTCTCAGAACTACAGATGCCCTTCTCTGGCTCATATAACTGAAAACATCACGTGCAAAAATGATTTAATTATGAAAGGAAAAGCAAAAGTTTCTTCCAGTTTCTGCCAGGTTTAGACCTAGACAGAACTGCTAGGATTCATGAAATGATTTCCACACTTTCTTTTGCATGTGTTCAATAGAAAAATTTAAATATCTATGGTATTATTCTTAAATACAAGTTAGGAAAGTTATAATATATTAGAAGTTACTATAAAAACCCACATTGAGATAGAAACTTTTTTTTGTAATTTCACATATGACATACAAATCGAACTGATAGGGAAGCAAATATCTTTATGATGCATATATATTTTTACAATTCCTTTCCTTACCTAGATTTAAAAACTTATTTATATAGATACATATCCATTTGAAAGAACAAATAGCAGATATATTTATCTAATCATCAGGGTTTTTTTTTTTAAATAAAATGATGTGCCTCATAAATTAACTACAATGAACAGGTTTTAATTTTCTAAAGATGAGTCATGTGTGTATAGTTCAATACGTAAAATAAGACAAAATAGAGTAACATAAATTCTTTTTGCTCCCATTTTTTTTTGTTTTCAAGCATAGTATAGAAGTGTAGGGGAAATATTTATGAGAAAATGGAGATAATACCAATTTGATTAATAATTTCAAAGTTTATGTGAGCACATCTTACTCTTCCCTCACTTTTCTCCTTCCACCTCTTCATCATCTCAGACATTTTGATTGCCTCTGTACTAAATGCTTGATTATCTCTGGCCTTAGGAAATTTATTCTCCACAATGGTAGTTCATTCTTTGAATCCTGGCTGCTCTACCACAATGAGCCACAGTTCCACTTCAGGTTTTCTGGTGGTTCATTAGAGATAAAGAGTCTCATAGGCTTTCCTGCCTGGGATAGCTTTGAACTTTACCCTCAGATCTCAGTCGGCTGAGTAGCTAGTACTATAGGCATGAGCCATCAGTGCCCAGAAAATGAATATTTTATTTTGCTTTTCTTACCTTTATTGTTTAATGAATAAATTGTGGGGTTATATTATTTTTCCTACCTCATATTTTTTGACAATGTTTGTATGTAAAGGATTTTAAATAATGACAAGTTTTAGTCAGCATTGACATTTTAAATGTAAATAGCTCTCTAAAACTGTGTTTTAGCCAATGTGAAGTAATGGAAACATTAACCAGGTAGAATCTATGCTAAAGGCTAAGAATGTTAAAAATACAAATAGGTAGGAAGCACTGGGCAGTAAAATTGGTTTTTATTAAAGGGAAACCATTTTTGACTATTGTAAACATTTGAGGGGTTAACTGAAAATAATGGATTAGTAAGGACAAAAGAATATATTAATTTATTTATATTTTTACCAAGTTCCTAATCAAAGGCTATTTTATATGTGAATTACTGTGAAATTAAGGTGAGAATGAGGAAGAGTTGTTTAGTCAAGGATAAGGACTTAGGGACAGAAAAAAAGGGTTAACAGGCACTTTCCTCCACAGATAAAAATAAATTGTAGCATTCACCATAGATTGCTCTAGTGCCTAGATTTATTTAATCTAACTTGGGGGAAAGGAAAATTTCCAATCTCCATAACTTCTGTAGCTCTTTTGCATCATAAAATGCCATTTTACCACCAGTACAGCTGCAAAAGACCTCCTGAAGCAAAGTGTGTGGAGGGGAGTCACAGATACCTTGATAAAAGAGCAAGGTTAAGGAAAAGAATCTAAGGTCTCTCACTGTATGTGTGAGCTTTACAACTAAGGAGTGAGAGTTGTACTAACTCTATTGGAATGTTGAGCTCCGTGGGCAATGAGCACAGCATAGCTGGGCACCATCACTAGTGGAAATGAAACAGAAAGGTGTCTGTATTCACCTATCAGAAAGTCCCTTTCCTCATAGGAAAAAGGAAGTTTCCTTTCCATTTAATCTAAAAGAACCAATCACTGAGTTTAAGACTAATAACTTACATTATCAACATAAACAATAAAGCAATAGAAATAATCAGAGCCTAAATATTAAAGATTTATAATATTAAACTTGTAAGCAATAAGACGTCTACAAAATACATAAATTTTTCTGGCTCAAAAGAATTTTAGGAAAATGAATGAAAATTAATAATGTTCCTATTTTTGAAAATATTTTTATTATTGTTAAGTAGTTGTACAAAGGAGCTGTCATTCCACAAAACAGCTTATGAATACAATGCATCTTGGTCAATGCCTACCCTTTCAATATTCTCAACTGTCACTTCCAATCCCCACTTAGGGTTCTGATTTTGACAGATTTGTTAGGATTACTGGTAAAACTAATATAAGTAGAAATAATTTATTTTTTTCTCTTGATGCTATTCCAGAATATCTGGTTTTCTTTTCTTTTTTTATTTATTAATTAAATTTTGTTGACAAGGTGTTGTGCAAAAGTGATACAGTTACATAACAGGGAAGTGAGTACATTTCTTCTAATATCTTACATCCTTGTTTTTTTTTTCCCTTCCCTAGATCAGGTAGGCATATACACAATACCCAGTGTACCAAAAACATATACAGTAGCCACGTGGCATACACCAAAGAAAATTCAGCTAGAACTTTAAATATAACGTCAACAATAGGTTTTGCTTATCCTTGTCTTACATGATCATACATATATAGCTTTTGAGCTATTGTGATCCACTGAGAGGTCTATTTTAGACCTTTTTATGTTTAGTAGTTGTTTGTTTTTAGTAACATAATGTAAGGTTGGTGACCCAAACCTGTGGGAAATACCATTTGACAAGAAGTTTTTGTTTTTTTTTTTTGCCAGTCCTGGGGCTTGGACTCAGGGCCTGAGCACTGTCCCTGGCTTCTTTTTGCTCAAGGCTAGCACTCTGCCACTTGAGCCACAGCGCAACTTCTGGCCATTTTCTGTATATGTGGTGTTGGGGAATCGAACCCAGGGCCTCATGTATATGAGGCAGGCACTCTTGCCACTAGGCCATGTCCCCAGCCCCGACAAGAAGTTTTTTGTTTCGCAGACCCGGACTCTACTGTCCCCCACTGCCCAACTTAACAGTCATATATCAAGGAGATCATGCCCCTTTGTTTTCTGTGTTCTAGGCTTGTCTCGCTCAACATTATTTGTTCAAGTTCTGACCATTTCCCTGTGAATACCAATATATTATAATTTCTAATTGCTATGTAGTATTCCATTGTGTATAGGTACCACATTTTTTGGATCCATTCATCTGTAGAGGGGCATCTGGTTTGTTTCCATATTTTGGCTATTGTGAATTGTGCAGTGATAAACATGGATGTTCAGATGTCTTTTTGATATCCTGAGACCTGTTGTTCAGGATAGATGCCTAGGAGTTGTATGGCTGGGTAGATATATGTGGAGCTTTTTGAGGAACCTCCATACTGTTCTCCAAAGTGGTTGTACTAATTTGCACTCCCACCAACAGTGGAGAAGGGTTCCTCTTTCCCCACATCCCCTCCAGCATTTGTTGTTGCCTGAGTTCAGAGTATAGGCCATTCTAACTGGAATGAGGTGGTATCTCAGTGTTGTTTTTATTTGCATTTAGTTTGCTGCCAGGAAGGTTGAACATTTCCTCATATGTTTCTTTGCCATTTTTAGCTCTTCTCCTGTGAAGTCTCTCTTTATCTCCTTTGCCCATTTCCTAATTGTTTTACTGGGCTTGGAGGAGCTTAGTTTTTTGAGTTCTCTGTAGATGACAGATATTAGGCCTTTGTGTGTTGCTGTGCTGGTAAAGATCCTTTCCCATATGGTTGGCTGTCTTTCTAGTTTGGTGGCTATGTCTTCAGCTGTGCAGAAACTTTTTATTTTGTAGTAGTCCCATTTGTCGAGTCTCTCCCGTATCTGTTGTGCCCCTGGGACTCGATTCAGGAAGTTCCTTCCTGTGCCTATAAGTTCTAGTGTCTTTCCTACTCTGTCCTTCAGTAGTTTCAAGGATTCAGGTCTGATGTTGAGGTCCTTGATCCATTTTGAGTTGATCTTGGTGCATGGTGATAGGCTAGGGTTTACTTTGAGTTTTCCACATATGGCTGCACAGTTTTCCCAGCACCAGTAGTTGAAGAGGTTCTGTTTTTTCCATTGTATGTCTTTAGCTCCTTTGTCGAATATCAGCTGACTGTAAGAATGGGGCTTTATTTCTGGGTCTTCTATTCTATTCCATTGGTCTTCAGCTCTGTTTTTTATACCAATACTAGGCTGTTTTTGTTATTATGGCTCTATAATAGAGCTTTCAGTCTGGTATTGTGATACCACCTGCACTGCTTTTTAAATTTTTTTTTCCCTAGAATTGTTTTGGCTATTCTAGGTCTTTTGCATTCCATATGAATTTATGGGTTGCTTTCTCTATGTCAGTGAAGAGTGGAGTTGGGATCTGGATGGGGATTGCATTGAATTTGGATAACAATTTGGGCAATAGGGCCCCTATATTGATTCTGCCTACCCCTGAGCATGGGAGGTCTTTCCATCTCCTTGTGTCCTCTTTGATTTCCTTTTTAGATTTTTATAGTTCTCATTAAATAGGTCATTCACGTCTTCAGTTAGGTTGATCCCTAGGTAATTAATTCTTATTTAAGCTACTGTGAATGGTATTTTTTTCCCATAATTTCCTTTACTGCTTGTACATTGCTGGTGTACAGAAAATCTGTTGACTTTTGTGGGTTGATTTTGTTTCCTGTTACTTTGCCAAAATGGTTTATTAGGTGTAGGAGTTTGGAGACTGAGTTTTTTTGGTCCTTGAGATGTAAGATCATGTCATCTGCAAATAGGGGTAGTTTGATTTCTTCTTTGCCGATGTGGATCCCTTTGATGCCCTTCTCTTGCCTTATTGCTATGGCTAGGGATTCAGCACTATATTGAAAAGAAGTGGGGAGAGTGGGCATCCTTGTCTTGTTCCTGGGTTTAGGGGGAATGGTTTTAGTTTCTCTCCATTTAATATGATATTAGCAGTTGGTCTGTTGTATATGGCTTTTATTGTTTTAAAGAATGTTCCATCTATTCCTGTTCTCTCCAGGGCTTTTAACAAGTATGGATACTGTATTTTGACAAAGGCCTTTTGGGCATTGACTGAGATGACGATGTGATTCTTGGTCTTACATCTGTTTATACATTTATCGATTTATGGATGTTGAACCATACTTGTGTCTGTGGGATGAAGCCTACATGATCATAATGTATAATTTTCTTGATCAGTTTCTAGATCCTGTTAGCTAATATTTTGTTGAGGAGCTTTGCATCTGTGTTTATTAGTGATATTGGTCTGTAGTTTCTATTGCGTGGAAGAGTTTGATGAGTATTATCTCCTCACTAAAGGTTTTATAGAATTCATTGGTGAATCCATACGGGCCTGGGCTTTTCTTTGTTGGGAGGCTCTTGATTACCACCGTATCTTGCTGTAAGTTATTGGTTTATTTAGTTGATTTATTTCTTCTTGATTCAGTTTGGGCAGTTTATACTTCTCTAAGAATTGATCCATTTCTGTAAAATTATTGTTTTTTAGTGAGTAGAGGTTCTGGAAAAAGTTCCTTATGATTGTTTGAATATCGTGTGTATTTGTTGTAATTTTCCCGTGGAGTACCTGATCTTACGGATATGAGTCTCTTCTCTTCTCTTTTTTTTTTTTTTTTTTGTAAGTCTTGCAAGGGGTCTGTCAATTTTATTTATTTTCTCAAAGAACCAGCTTTTAGTTTTATTTATTTGTTGAGTGGTCTTTCTATTTTCAATCAGATTTATCTCTTCTTTAATCTTTGTGATCTCTCTCCTCCTAGTCATTTTAGATTCCATTATTTCTTGTTTCTCCAAATGTTTTAGTTTCACCATGAGATTATTCACCTGCTCTGATTCCATTCTTTTAATGTGAGTGCTGAGGGCAATGATCTTGCCCCTCAGCACTGCCTTAGCTGTATCCCATAGGTTTCTTTGTGATGTATTTTTATTGTTGCTGTGGCTTATGAATTCGTTAATTTCATCCTTAATTTGCTCTGTGACCCAAGTGTTAGATAACAGTGAGGGGTTTAGCCTCTGAGTATTTGTATAGTCTCTGTGGTATCCTTTGTTATTGAGGGTTACCTTGATTCCACTGTGATCAGATATATTACATGGGATGACATCAATTCTCTTGTATTTGCTGAGGTTCTTTGTGTGGAATATGACATGATCTATTTTGGAGTATGTTCCATGGGTTGTTGAGAAGAATGTGTATTGGGTCTCTGTAGGGTGAAAAACTCTGTACAGATCTGTCAGATACATTTGGGATATGGGGTTACTTAGGTCTTCGGCTCCCTTGATAATCCTCTGTGTTGGATCTGTCTCTTGGAAAGAGTGGAGTATCAAAGTCTCCCACTATGATTGTGTTTGGGTGTATCTTGTCCCGTAGCTCTGTGAGAACTTGTTTGACATATTTAGGGCCTCTTTTGTTCAGTGAGTATAAATTTATCACCGTGATATCTTGATTCTGAATTTTTCCTTGTATTAAAGTGTAGTGCCCTTCTTTATCTTTTTGAGCTGATTTTAATGAGAAGTCCAGCTTGTCTGAAATCAGGATGGCTACCCCTGCCATTTTGGTAGGCGCGTTTGCTTGGAAGATCTTGCTCCATCCTTTTATTTGGATCCTGTTTTTGTCCCTTGCTGTGAGATGGGTCTCTTGAAAACAACAGATAGCGACTTTTTGTTTATGGATCCACTCTGTCAGTATGCTCCTCTTTATCAGAGAGTTTATGCCATTTATATTCAAAAAGATCATGGATAAGTGTTTTTTTCCCCTTCTATTTTCCTGTTAGGCTGTTTTTATTCTACCTTCTTTCTTGTCTTTATTGAGCTGCTCTTCCTGTTGGGCTCTGGCTATTGTAGGTTCTTTCTGTTTCTGTCTGCGGGTTCTGTATGTTTTCTCTTGGGTGGGGTTCCCCTCTTAGAATTTGCTGGTTTTTTATTCACATAATCCTTTAGATCCTCTTTGCTATGGAAGGACTGAAGGAAGATGACGCCATCACAATAGGGAGGCACCCCAACTTGCTCCAACCAAATATTAAACTGGGATCTCCAACACCCAATGCCCCATCAAGAGACCAGCAAACCTAACAACCAGAACAAAAAGAGAAACACAGGAAATGAAAAAGAACACAGAAAGAAAAGCCTATAAACTTCACAGAGCTGGAAAATCTCCGGGGTACACCACCCCCTCCCCACACCCCATCCCCGCTGACCCCAGCCCGAACAGGTCCAGGTAGGGAAAGTAGCCCGGCGCCGGTAAACCGGACTGCAGACCGTTAGCGACCAGAGAAGCAACAGCCGAAAAGTCCTGCTGCAAGTGCAGAGTCCAGACAGCAGGAGCTCCATGGCTCCCAGACTGCAGGCAGACCTGACCAAGACAGACAGTAGCATGGGACCAGAGGTGCACGACCTAATGGCTGGGACTAGACAACAATAGCAGGGGTACCAAGCAGTGCAGACGGGGAGAGCCGGACAGCAAGGGCCGGGACTGACACAACCAAAGGATCAATCACCACACGCTAGCCCAGAAAAGCCCACAGCAGTGCAGGACACACACACAATCCAGGACCAGTAAGTTTCCCCTTGCCCAACCCCTCCGCCCCACAGGAGATCAGCTCTAGCAGAGACCCAAACCTCATGTAGAGCTCATCACAAGGGGATAAAGAAGCTAGAGCTCCCTCCCTCCCCCTCCCTACCCCAAGTGAACAGAAGAGCCCCATATCTTGCGACTCTAGGACCCTACAGCTCCTGGGAGGACACAGGAGCTAGCAGTGGGTGGAGCAGGGCCCAACAAAGTGACCAGGAGACACTAGCATCCCCCAAAGTCCCAGCTGGGGAGCCTGAATCTGTCTGCAGCAGCCTCCCAACCCCCCCCCCCCGCCACGCCAGGGTCCCCAGGACTGGTAGGCATTTGAACGCCACCTGAGGCGCCCTCGTCCAGGCAGACTTTTTTTTTAATTAAATTTTATTGGTAAGGTGATATATAGAGAGGGTACAGTTACATAATAAGGTAGTGAGTACATTTCTTGTCATATTTGTTACACCCTCCTCATTTTTCTTTTCCTTCCCTAGTTCAGATAAGCATATATAAAATATCCAGTGTACCAGAATCATATACAGTGAGCACACGGGATACGTCAAAGGAAATTCACCTAGTACATTAAACATAATGACAACAGTAAAATCCTCCTGTTTCCATCTCTTGGAGTTTATTTTGCTTAGCCTCATCTTGTACAATCATATGTATGTAGCTGTTGAGCTATTGTGCTCCTGGAAGGTCTATCCTAGACCTTTTTATGTTTATTTAGGTAATTGTTTGGTTTTAGAGACATGATGTAAAGTCACTGACCAAAACATGTAGAAATACCATTTGAAAAGAATTTTACTATTTTACAGACATGATCTGCGTGGACTTTTTGAACAACAGTCACAGGATTGCTGGTGTGCAGTATCAGCCCAGCAGGGATACCTGGGCCCGAGCACAACCCCGCCCCCCGCCTCACACCAGAGGTGCAGAAAGTCTGTGGGCACCAACCCACGCCCAGACACTGGAACCTGCTGGAGACCACGCATACCGCCCCCACAGTAGATTCGCAAGAGGGCACAAGCACCCTCCAACAATCCGGGGCAGTGCACCCCCAAAAGGTGCACTAGAGGGCACACACATGCACACCCCAGAGGGCCAGCGTGGGTCAGTGTGCTAGCCCTCCAGCAGGAAGATCTTGTGGTCAACGCCCCTCGGGAGCGCACAAGTGGGCAAGCTGCCCCCTCAGCAGCAACACCCGCTTTGATAGGCACACTCTGCACAGTTGGGCAGGGCCTCCCAGCAGCAACATCGGCTCTGACAGGCGCACTCCACACAGGTGGGCGGGCCACCCCTCAACAGCAACACCTGCTCTGACAGGAACACTCTGCACAGGTGGATGAGCCACCCCTCAGTGGCAATACTCAATCTGAGAAGTGAGCTCTCTTGACCCACAGCAACTAGAGGGGAAAGAATCAAAGAAGAGTAATGTTCCCATGCCACACTGAATCAGTGACCCGCAAACCCCCAACAGGGGCCCACAAGGGTCAGCAAAACACAGCAGCAGAGCACAGTCCTGCAGAGAAAGACATAGAACCTACCCACCCCTAACTGCGGTGAGGGTGACCACCTCGGCAACAACCAAGATGGTCATGCTCACGGACCAGAGGGAACAAGCACAAAAAAGCACAAAGCCAAGCCAAGCCAAGCCAAGGTTTCCACCTACAGGTGCAGATCTCCAGATGCGTAAATCACAAAGAAATATTACAAATTTCATGAAAGGTCAAGCCAACTCGCCAACTCCAAAAAGTAGTATAACTAAGGAGGAAATGGAGAATAAAAAAACAACTGAGACTAAGGTAGCAGAAATGATCGAAAGCCTCAGGACCGAATTCAGAAAACAATTCCAGGAGTTTAGAATGGAAGTCTCAAAGGACCTTCAGAAGAAATAAATGGAAGCAAAAATGGATACAGTGCACTCTTCCATTAAAGAAGACCTTAACATCCTGAGAAACGAAATGCATGAAAAAATAGATTCAAAACACAACTCATTAAAAGAAGAAATTACCACAATGAGAGGTGATCTGGCAACCATACACATCTCACTCTTCTCATTGCAAACCACACACGAAGCCACATCACAAAGATTTGATCATATTGAATCTTGAATCTCTTTTGGACAACAATGCAGCTGATAAGGACCAGAAGACTACCACACTCCAAGAAACTGTCAAACTCCAGGGCAGATTAAGCCAGGAGATAGTGGACAGGGAGAAAAGATATAATCTGCATATAATCGGAATAGATGAAGGAGAGGAGTACCAGAGCAGAGATATGCAACACATATTCAATAGAGTTATTGCAGAAAACTTCCCCAATCTCACAAGTGATAACCTCACCCAAGTAACGGAAGTTTACAGGAAGCCTGGCAGACCAGACCCTAGTAAATCCTCGCCTAGGTACATAATTATCAAGACCTCAGATCTCAAGAAAAAAGAGCAAATTTTGAACTCAGCCAAAATGAACAAAGAGCTATATTACAATGGAAAAAAGATCAGAATCACGGCAGACCTCTCCACACAAACTTACAACACACGAAGAGCCTGGAAGAACACAATCCAAGTCCTCCAGGCCAACAACTGCCAACCCAGAATTAGATACCCAGCAAAATTAGAATTCACCTTTGGGGGAAAAACCAGAAATAATTTATTGATAAACTGCCTCATCCACTTTTGTTGGGTTGAGGTTTAGAGATCTAGGGAAAATGAGCTAATGTTTATGTTCATTCCAAGTTCATTTCAGTTAAACTTTTACTATCAAAATGGTGGTATTTGTGGGCAGGTTCTTTAGGAAGTAATTAGGTCATGAGGATAGAAGCCTTCACAAATGGCATTAGTGCCCTTGCAGCATGGGCCAAAAGGAAATACCACATCCCATTACCCTCAGAAGGATACAACAAAATAGGTGCCTGTGAATTAAAATTCTGGCCCTCACCAAACACAGAACCTGCCCATATCTTGATCTTGGATTTCAGATTCCTTGAACCTATAAAAAATGAAGTTCTTTTTGTTTATAAGGCATCTAAGATATGGAATGAACCCAGATGTCCTCAGTGGAAGAATGGATCAAGAAATTGTGGTATATATACACAATGGAATTCTGTGCTTCTATCATAATAAAAATGACATTGTCCCATTTGTAGGAAAATGGAAAGACCTGGAAAAATTATATTAAGCAAAGCAAGCCAGGCCCAAAGAAATGTAGGTTGCATTGTTCCCCTAATGTGTAATAACTACAATTATGTCTATGAAGTTCTTAGCAAAGCACTACAATAGCCCAGTTGCTATGTGCATATGATCATATATAGTGAAGCATATTGAAATGAATGAACTCCAAGAATTGGAAACAAGAATTCTTTATTATGTACTGTTTGCATACATACACATACATACATACATACATACATACATACACACGTATTAGTTTTTGTGCCCTTTGTCTTGTGTGTAAGTTTATCTGATCTGTGGAACGAAAGGGAGTCACAGAAACAGCAGGACAAAGGATAAACTAGTACAACAATGATACTCACTAGACACTATGTGGAAAATCAACTTTACAACTTTTGGGGGAGCGGAGTGGAGAGATGAAAGTGGGGAAAATATGTGAGGGGGTAACAGTGTTCAGAAAGAAATGTACTCATTACTTTCCTTGTGTAATTGTAACCCCCTGTTCATCACTTTTACAATAAAAATGTAAAACATAAATTAATATAAAAATGAAAAAATGTATTTTTGTTATAGCAGCTAGAAAAGACAATGTTATTGTTTTGTGATGGTTCTATACGGAAATTTTTGGAATTTCTACATTATATTACCACCTCCATAAAGCATCAAGCAGGGACAAAGATATGATAATATTACTTTGAAAATAAGTAAACAAATGCTGTAGTTTTAAAGCTGCACATGATTATTATTTAAGAAGAGTCTAGAAATGCCTGCCAGGGATTCCTAATACCAATAGGTATTGTCACCCCAGTAGAACTTAAAGAGCTTATCTAAAGGTAAATTTTACATGCCCTTTGAAATTTGTGTTTTCTTAGAACTTCATATATGATCATATTTGAAAATATATTTTTGAAAAGCAATTAATTAACTAATTAATTATGATTAAGTCATAGTGACCTTACATGAAGAGACAAAGGGCAGCCAGACAGAAGGAGGAGCACTAATTTTTTTTTTTCAAATTTTTATTATCAAACTGATGTAAAGAAAGGTTACAGTTTCATACATTAGGCACTGCATACATTTCTTGTACAGTTTGTTACCTTGTCCCTCATACCTCACTTCCCTCTTCCCCCTTTCCCTTCCCACCCCCCCTGCCATGGAGGTGTTCAGTTCACTTACACCAAACAGTTTTGCAAGTATTGCTTTTGTAGTTAAAAAAAGTAAGTATGACTTGGCCAATTCCTTGATTTCAAGTGTATAGCCTCTAGGAGTTTGAGAATATATCCTGAAATTAAGCTATCTAGTTTCTCGGAAGCCCTAGGAAATTAATACAGGTAGGAAGCTTTTAAGTGTACCTTCTCTCTTGGTAATATGGTAATGACAGTACTAGAGTTGCTTGGAGTATTCAGATATATTTTCTTCCTAATTAGGCAACTAATGGTTTGGTTTGAAAACTAAAATTAAAATACTTTTTCTTTTCAAGAGATATATGGAGTGAGTGAATGTGTATATATCTGTGTGTAAGAGAGAGAACAGGAAGGTAGAAAGAAATAGAGATTTATTTTTTGTGTGTGTGTATGTGTGTGTGTGTGTGTGTGTGTGTGTGTGTGTGTATGCATGTGCACATAAGAATTGGACCTGGGGCTTGAAGTCAAGACCTTGGAGCTGTGCTTGTTGTTTTGTTTGTCTGTTTGTTTGATCATGGACTTTCCTGCTCAGGGTGGCTTTGCGCTGTGATCCTCAGATCTCAGCTTCCTGGGTAGCTAGGATTCCACTACTGCTGACTGACAAATTTCTCAATAAATAGTTCTGTCATCCAAACATCCTTCCCTTCATTTCTTTTGTTATTCTCAACCAAATAAAAGGTTTAGGCAAATGTAGTACTTATTATTATGGCTCAAGATAGCCTTATTAGGAAAGAAATATCACATTAGAGGGTATAAATATATAAATTATTTAAAAGGGTGGATGTTTTTCCTAGGAAAAACAAAAGATAGGTTTCGAGTAGAATTTACTCAGTGAGAAGTGAGTAAAGTTAAGAATATGGGGTACAGTCACTAGGCCTTTCCCTTCTTCTGAGTTTAAACTTTGATTTACACTGAGATCACCCTTTGGACCAAGGTGGTCATAATCTACCATTTCCCCACTTTCATATCTATGTGGTAGGTTTCTGTGTAGATCAAACATGTCCTCTTTACCTTAACTGCTTGGGAAGTATGAGCATCATTTTTTTTTCTTTATTGTCAAAGTGTGATACAGAGGAGTTACAGATTCATATGAAAGGCAGTGAGTACATTTCTTGTTCTACTTGTTATCTCCTCCCTCCTCCCTCCCCCTTCCTTTTTCCCCCCAAGAGTTGTGCAGTTGATTTACAGCAAACGGTTTTGTAAGTGTTGCTTTTTAATGGTTTGTCTTTTTGTTCTTTGTCTCTCGATTTTGGTATTCCCTCTCCCTTCCCCAGTTCTAATACCTGTATAAACAGTATCCAGGATACTCAGATGTGATACAGTGGTAGCAATGGTACAGATAGAGGAAGGGAATACAAGAGAAACAAAATGAAACAAACCAGCCAAACAGACAAGGACAAAGAGAAAAAAAATAATACGACTTCACATGGCATGTTGAAAATAATTACAAGAGTGGTATAACTCTTGTGTTTGCAATGTGGAGTTCATTTCACTTGGCATGATATTATGTGATCATATGGGTGTAGCTATTGGGGTATTTTGATCTTCTACCATGACTAGCCTAATCATGTACTAGCTATTCACTATGAGGGACACCATAGCGTTTATGTTTTTTTGGCTCTGGGTCACTTCACTTACTATGATTTTTCCAAGTCCTTCCATTTCCTTATGAAAGGGGCAGTGTCGTTCCTTCTGATGGAGGCATAGAATTCCGTTGTATATATGTACCACATTTCCCTGATCCACTCAATGACTGAGGGGCATCTAGGCTGGTTCCATGTTTTATCAATGTCAAATTGTGCTGCGATGAACATAGTTGTACGGGCCATAAAAATAATGCAAATCAAAACAACACTGAGATTCTACCTCACCCCAGTAAGAATGTCTATTATCAGGAAATTCAATAATAACAAATGCTGGAAAGGATGTGGCCAACAGGAACCCTCCTACATTCCTGGTGGGAATGCAAACCTGTTCAACCCCTCTGGAAAGCAGTGTGGAGGTTCCTAAGAAAGCTAAACCTAGAGCTCCCCTACGACCCAGCAGCCCCACTTTTGGGCATCTACCCAAAAGACTACAAGCAAGACCATACTTAAGCCACCTGAACACCATTTTTTTTTTATGGATAATTTTACATTCGTCCAGATCATGGCCAGCCAACTAATGCTGACCCTAAAAGCTGGTGTGGATCATGTATTCTGCATTCACCAGTGTAAGTATAAAACTCACCTGATAACTTGAGTTTAGAAAGAGTCATTCTTTTCATTATTTTCTAAGTATTTAATGAATACCTATATGCTAGATATTGATGTGGACCCAGGGGATACAGTATGAACAACCCAAACAAAGTTATTCTGCTTACTCACATTAACCCTAGTGCTATTTTAATAGCTCATTCCAATTTGCAAATGTGCATATATTTGTATTGTCTTCCTAACAAGGTTTTTCATTGGTCACTATGGCTTCTTGGGAGGCAGAGATTGGAGGTTCATTGTTCAAGGCCAGCTAGACTTCATCTCAGACCAATGACTGGGTAGGACGTTGTATGACTGTCATCATAATGTCTGGCACAAAGGCATGCACCATTCACCTCAGTGACAAAGGAGAATGATAGTCCACTAGGAGAATGATAGTCCAGGCTGGCCAACAGCATGAAACAAGATCCTGTCTCACAAACAACCAAAATAAGGAGAAAATGGTAGCAGCATACCTTAAAGTTGTGTAGCACTTTCCTAGTATTGTGCAGCTCTGAGTTCAAACCTCAGCACTGCATTACAGCAGTCATTGGATTGTATGACTATCTACCTTTTTCTTGACAATAGTTGGCTTTGAACTTAGGACCTTTGCTTACTAGGTATGCAACCACTCAAGCAATACCTTCACCAGTCTTTCCTTCCTTTCTTTCTTCTTTCTTTCCTTCTTTCCTTCTTTCCTTCCTTCCTTCCTTCCTTCCTTCCTTCCTTCCTTCCTTCCTTCCTTCCTTCCTTCCTTCTTTCCTTCCTGCCTTCCTTCTTCTCCCTCTTCCTCTCCCTCTCCCTCTCCCTCCCTCCCTCTCTCTTTCTTTCTTTCTTTCTTTCTTTCTTTCTTTCTTTCTTTCTTTCTTTCTTTCTTTCTTTCTTTCTTTCTTTCTTTCTTTCTTTCTTTCTTTCTTTCCTGTCCTGGGGCTTGAACTCAGGGCCTGGAAGCTGTCCCTGAGTTTATTTTGCTCAAGGATAGTGCTATACTACTTGAGCTATAACACCACATCTGGCTTTTTTCTGAGTAGTTTGTTGAAGATAAGAGTCTCATGGCCTCTCCTGTCCAGGCTGGCTGCCATCCACCATTCTCGGTTTTCAGCCTCCTGAGTAGCTAGGATACATGCTTGAACCACCATTTCCTGGCTTCATTACCTTTTAAATAAGGTTTTTGTCTGAGCTAGCCCTGACTATAGCTCTCCTATTTATGTTTCCTAGCATAGCTAAGATGAGCGACGCCTACCACCACAAACATCTTTTCATTTATTGAGACCATGTCTTGTGAATATTTGCTTGGACTGGCTTTAATCCACCATCTTCTTGATCTTGGCCTCTAGAGTAGTTAGGATTACAACTGTGAGCCACTTGCACACAGCTTAATCAGAAATTAAGAACAAAGCCAAATATAGTCTTAGATGCTGGGGACAGAAAAATTTCCACCAACAATTTGTTAACTAGTAGTAGAAGGCAGACACACATACACCTAAACAATTTTCATTGGTTTAATGTATAACTGTAACAATATAAAGTGGGTTCAAGGGAACTCAAAAGTAAGAACGATTGATACCAGACAATGGACTGAAATTTTATAAATGTTCATACAGAGAAACTTAAATAGAAGCAAAGAGGAAAGGAAGAAGGAAAAATAGGTTGAGGGGGTTTAAAAGAATGAAACTGTATAGTACTTTTATGCTCTTGTATTTCACAACTATAATATTGTCTTACCACATTTGTTCCCACATAATCATTTTTCTAGCCTATAGACAGAGTAGAGTTTTTCAAATCCTGAGGCCTAGTATCTAGGATAAAGCTTTACAATGCTTACACTGTCTTACTCTGTGGAGTCCTGAAAGTGTACACTTTAAGATATTTTTATTTTTGTGTTTTATTTCTTGACTTACTCTCAATCTAGAGGAAAGTATGGAAAATGATGGAGCTTTTGTGTGGAGAAGTGCTAATTCATGAAATACAGTTATGCAGTCACACAAAGTGGAATTTCCAAGTACATTTTTGCCTGAAATATATAAATAATGGAGGAGAAAGGTTTACATTTTTCAGCTTTAATTATCCAGGTAATTACTTCAATTCCCCATATTCTTTTGGAAACTTTTAGACACAGTATCAGTTTAATTTTTTTTTTTGTTTTACTTTTGGTTGTCCTTTCCTATTTGGTTTGTTTCTTTTCCATAGGTTAGATTGATAACTATCTTTCTGTTCCACCATTATTGTCACTGGGAAAAAAAGTCAGTAAAGTGTTCTCTTGGCCTGACACCATTCATTTTAAAGATACATTTTTTGTTTTAAAGTTTTTAAAGCAGTTGGCATGATTATTGAATACTTCATGGTTATGTTAGGCAAACACAATTTATTTTCTTAAGGCGATTTTCTCTCGTATGTTTTATATTTTGCTTGTATAAGATCAATAACCTTTTAGTATATTTTTGCATACATTTTGGTATTTTTCTTGCTGTTTAGGTTCAATTCATGCCTGGAAACTTTTGACCTCTGACTCTATTAGCATTGTGGAAACAATTGTTTAAATCCCTGATCTACCAAGGCAGACAGACCAAGAAAAAGAAAACATATACAAGCTGTAAGAAAAATAAATTCACAATCAACATTTTTACCACAGTTACAATATTTACATAAACTGTATTTAATTTTACATAAAAAATAATTTTGTGTGGGACTTTGTGCTGTGTGTTTCTGTGGTTGAAATAAACTCACTAGTGTAAAGGATCACATTTTACTTTTCAAAAAACAGGGATTTAGGATGCATATTGTTTAGCAAATATTTGTTGGTAAATGTATTTGATAAATCCATGCATAGTTTTGTGGTCTTTCTAGAGGAAAAATATTAACTCTATTCAGTCGCCATTCCCTTTAAATTTATGAAAATTTTGCCTGTGCATATCTTAATAGACTATTTCATTAAATATGCACTCTATGGAAGACAAAAACTGAAGCCATCTTAAATAATTTGTATGTAAACTATATCTCCTTTCATATGGCCTGCTTTTACTATATTTTCCCTGTCCTCTCCATTTAAAAAAAATGTGAGGGACAAAACACCAAGACCTAATTTTAGGCCTTAAGTTTCTGAAAAAAAAAATAGTTAATGTTGAATCTCATTTCATGTCCGGAGCCAGTATAGCAATGTGGGGTTTTATCATCCAGAAAGCAATATAAAATTTGTGTTTTAGGTCTGTTTTTATCTTTGTTAGTTGCTATAGTCTAACCTTAAGAACAATTACATTTCTTAAATTGATATAATTTCAAACATTACATTAATATTTAACATGAAAAGTTACAAGATTTTCCATGGAATTCAGAATTATCTTCTACTTCTTCAGTTTTAGTTTTCTATGGTATGTAAAATAGTATTACAAACTTTGTGGCTTCAGACAACACAGATTCATTATGAGTTCCTGAGGATCAGGAATCTAGGCATGGCTTAGCTCATTCCTGTCTGTGGTTCTATAATAGAGAGATCAACTCACTCTGAATCTCCTTCAAGGGTTCAGTAAAATTAATTCCCTTGAAACTATAGGATTCTTAAAGCTTACTTAAAAAAATAATAGGGTAAGGGCCAGCAGTAAGTGGAGGAATGACTAAGGCTCTTTGGTAAATAGGCTATGTTATGCAATCATGTTATGCAATACAACCCTGGAAGTGACATTCTGTCTTCTTTCTCTTATAACATAACCTGATTGTGACAGTGACATCCCATTACATTTACCATATTCTTCTGGTTAGAAGCAAGTCATAATTTCCACCCACATTCTAGGAAAAAACTAAAAAAAATCACTTTCTATTTCATAAAGGGCACATTCTGGCTGTGTCCTTACATCACATCAGGTACCTCTTTGGGATTGCTTTAAACAGAACACTCATCTCATTCAAGATGCCTTCACCTTTATAACCTAATCTCCTCTGTATATTCCACCTTTTTAATAACATCATTAACAGAGGGATACTTAGTGTGTCAACATAAGAATTTTTTAGTGGACACTATTTCAGCTTATTACTTTTCTTGGAGAATTGGGTGTCAACTTGAATGAAGGGATTTAGCAAGAAAGAGTTAGGAGATAGATTGATATCAGAAAAGGAAAAGAAAAGTAAAACAAAACCCACATTATTTTTTTATGGTTTTATCTTTACACATATGTACATTATTCGATGCACTTCAAATTTCCATGGATATTTCCTTAGCTTCTTCTATAACTGGTTTCTCAAATTATGCTTTTGCAGATTGTGCACAATTATGTCTTTTCTATGTCTTGTCACCTAGTTATCTGTTTTCAATCCAAAGTAGATTTAAGAAGTGAACTCTGATAATTGTCTCATTATACATTTCGGTGACAATAACTAAGTCAGTCTTTCCCTACTTATATATTTCATTTGCTTCTATATGAAACCTTGCTTGTATGGACATCTAACTGTGTCCCTGCTGCTCCTGGGGATGGGAGCAGGATGAACTTAAATCATTCTCTTTTAATTTTCTTTACCCACTCCCAGGTGGGATTTATGATCTGCTAATCAGAGGAGGACAGACAGGAGAAGGGAGGAAATTATTTTCAGGACTAGTTATTTTTTCTTTATTTTAAACATGACATCTACTTCTGACTATTCTGTGAAGTTATCAGATCGGAAACTGATGCTTATAATAGACTGAAATGCTTGTAGGTTCTGGGAAGACCAGATGACTCACTAAGAAATTTCCTGTAGGGTTTTCAGGGATGGTGCCAGGGGATTGTAGCCAGTTTCCTAGGAGCCCAGAGGGATAAGGGTCGTCCAATTGAAATAATGCTAAGGATTCAGTCTTTTTGAAGGTTGAGACCCCTGAGACCAGACTTTGGATAGAAGATGGTCAAAGACAAACTTCAAAGTAAATACAGAGGAAAACAAAGAGTATCAATGTTTTGCAGTGCTTAAGTATGCAGAGGTCAAGAGAACACATTGCAATTTCAACAAGAACAAGAGAAACATAAAACTTTGCTTAATGAATTTTTCAAGAAAGCTGTAACAGGCCCCTCTGAAAGATCACATGTGGTCTGAAATCTTACAGTGAAAATCTCTGATGGTGGGAAAGAAGGAGGAAGTATTGTTTTAAAACCTTTTAAAGATAAAGTGGTACTAAAGGAAAAAGATGCACAAATTAACTTGGTAACCCCTAACTGAAATGTTTTATGGTTATTCAGAATGAAGTTATGAGTAAAAATTATTATGGTTATATAATAACAAAATAATAACCCAGTGCCCATATTTCTCATTCAGTGTTGGTTAATGGTTAGGATTTATTTTTAAAACAATGATCCTCACTTTTTCTATTGTTAAAGGAAATAGAAAACTAGGTAGATGTGTCTTTAAAGACCCTTGAAAATTGAAGTACTTTGAAATTATAAGAACGGTTGGTATCTGCATTTTTGTTTTCAGTGCTGGGGATTAAATACAGGGCATTGTACGTGCCAGAAAAGCACATTAACACTGAGCTCCCATTCTGGCAGTTAGTGTTGGAGATGGGGTCCTGCTACATAGCTGAAGCTGGCCTCAAATGAATGATCCTGACACTCCAGCATGCTGGGATTACAGGCATGCTATACCATTTTCATTATTGTTTGTACTTTATAAAGAAGAACTGGAGGTACAGGTAGATGAAATGGGCTGTCCATTGTCAAACAGGAAAAAAAATACAAACTGAGATGTAACCTGGAAGAGAATTTGTGCTCTTACTTCTTAATGTGTGTTGAGCAGAATAGTATAGATAGAGAATAAACCATATTGACAAAGTGGTTAGGCAAAGGTTCACTGAGTGACATTTAATTTAGAGCCTTAAAGAATGATGTAGAGCTAACTTATTTAGAAAATAAAACAAGGATGTGAGGCAGAAGGAAAAAAACATATTTGTATATCTGTGTTTGGAAGAAATCTTGCAAATTGTAGGATATAGGATGCTACTAATAGTAATTAAAAGTTAGAGAAGATGGTGCCACAACCAAGAGTCAGTAGCACTTTCCCATGCTTGGAGGCAAGTTTGGGAGCTTTCATTTGAAGTACAAAGGAAAGTTGTGAAAGCTTTCCCTGTAACTATAGATTGGAGGAAAATTATAGAAAGACACAGGAGAGAATAGCAAAGAGGCTATATTTTAATGGCCTGGAAAGTGTTTCCACAAAATTGGCAGGATACATTTTTGAGAAAGAAATCGTGAACTCTGTTGTATGAGGCAAGCATCCAAGATTATTTATGTATTAACATCTTAAGCAATTTGAGTATATGATGGTCTCATATAAGTGTAAGTATCATGGGGATGGAAGAGTTATTTTTATTTCATTTTGGAACTTTTAAGATTTGAGAGATGTTCATTTTATCAGTGAGACATTCAAACATTTTGCATTTAAACCATTATTGGATATGAGAACTTGGAATCCAAGAAGTATAAGGAGAAGATACAGCTTTAGTGTTGTCAGCATAGAAATACAAAGCTCTTAAAGTTCCTTCAAGTATCAGATCCAACTTGTGTAAGGACCTAGGTTTGATGCTCTATGACACTACCTCAATCTCCCTTGTATTTTCAAATCCAAGAAAATTGTTCTATACTCAAGACAGAAAAACAGCAATAGGGGATGTGAAAAGAGGAAAACCTCTGAGAAGAGAAACAAGAAATGGAGAAAAAAATCTACTGGAAGAAAAATTGAAGAAATGAGGGTCAGGATTGGAAATGAATTACAAGGAGGTTAGAGATATAGCATAAGTAGAGAACACAAACTTCGATACATTAATTCTTAAGCATGAAAATTTTTATACTGACCATTCAGAACATAAATTACAAACCAGTCAGCAGCAAACTGAGACATGCCATTCAACTTCCATACCTTGATTTTTGTTTACTAGCCTGTTATTTATCTGATATTTATTCTTTTTGGTTGTTTTTTTAACTGTATTTTTTTTTTTGTCTTTTTCTTTTTTGATACTGGGGATCAAATCTAGGACGTTGTACTTGCTAGGCAAGCACTTTGCCACTGAGCTACATCCCAGCCCCTGATATTTATTTTTTTCTTCTTAGAATTCAGTATAATATTTATGCCTCAAAACACCAACACAACTTCCTAAGCTATGAAACATTTGTGATTAATATAGCATTAAACTATCTGTCATTACATAATTAGTTCAAGAAGAAAGAACAAATATTTAGAACTCTTTTGAAAACTGGCCAAGGAATTAATTTAGAGGCTTAGGATTCACATTCAAGAATGATACTGGCAAAATTAAACAAAAAAGAGCCAGCATGTTCTGAACTAATTGTTTAGAACTAGACTTTTGCTCCAGCTGCTATAAACAAAAGATGTATGATGTGAGATTTTATATTTGTAACTTAAGACTTCATGAGCCAGCAAGCGTTCTGATGACTTTGGTCAGTCAGTTGTTTTACTATACATGATGAGACCACTATAATCCATAAACTGTCTATATTTCCACAATCATGACAGTAAAAACAGTGGAGAAAAACATGAAATTAAAAAAATTGCTTCTCTAAATTGCTTCTCAGCCCACTGAGTTGGATTTCTATTACATCTCCAGTTAAGATGAAGTTTTGGCTTTGTGAAAGAGCAGTTGTTTAGTTAGAACTTCATAACTGGCAACGAAACATTTAATCAAAGCGCCAACTCTCAAACCTTTTTATGTTTTTTTTTTATTTGAACTATGAGAATAGAATCACAGAGATCTGCAGAATTTGATAACGGGACCTTGAGACATTATTAGAGAGATTTATAAAATAATTCCCAAACAAAACCAACCATTTAACATAACTTGAAACTGCACAAACAAGGAAAGGTTTTGGGTATGTTTGGATAATGTAGTGAAACATAAGCTCACAGAACAGTGATAGATGGTACAGGTTTGCTATCTTTTAATAGAGAGCATTATTTGTGAAATAGTATCTGCCAATTGTGAAGCGAAAGGAGTGAGGGAGTGAGAAAAGAAATAAAGGAGGAAAAACCTGACAAAATCCATTGCATTTGTGTAGAAAGGGCAGAAGCAAGTTCATAGATAGTTGTTGAATGGTAGAGGTAGAGAGATCCAAGAAGACAAGTGACAGATAAGGTTAAACTGATGAAATTATAATTCATACTTATGTGAATTACCTAGTAAATGCCTTTTGTATAATTAACATGTAAATAGAAAAAATTCACAAAAAGGAAATGTTGGCTATGTCTACCCAAAAGGAAAGTGGGAAATGGAGAGGACAAGGAGCAAAAATATCATCCAAGTATGTTATAAGTGTGAACATGGAGCAGTGAAATGTGCTGAAATTGTTTCAAGAAGAGAGGAGACTAGGGTGAAAAATAATGAAGGTGAGTTTGATTGGAGTGCAGGAATACAATTGTCTATATCTATGTGTGACAATGTCACAGTACCCTCTTGTACAACAAATATATGCTAGTGGAAAATGTATAGAAAAGAACCAGCCATTGCGTGGGAAATTATTGAGTCTATGCAATGTGTGAATTCTTTTAGACAGCTATGAATGGACTAGTGTATTTATCTTTAAATCTCTCTCTCTCTCATGATCTCTCTTTCTTTTGCAATACTAGGATTTGAACTTAAGGTCCTTTCCTCACTGGGTAAGGGATCTACCACTTGAATGCACTTCTTGTCCTTTCTGCTTTGGTTATTTTTAAGATAGAGTTTTATGTTATGCTTTACAGGACTGGACTGCCATCCTCCTATTTTGCTTCCCATGTAGCTGAGAAGTTAGGTACATACTACTATATCTAACTTTTATGAGTTGAGATGAGAGTCTCATGTATTCTTCCTCCTGGGGCATCTCAATGCACAGTCTTCCTGGTCAACGCCTCCTCAGTAGTTAAGATGACAGACGTGAGCCACTGTGCCTGGCGTAAAGCATTCATATGAGTTCTAAATTTCTTTCTTCATAGTATTGTCAAGATATTCAGAGGAAATTAGCATACCAAGGAATGTTCTCTCAGATAATTAAAATAACTAATATCTTCATTTTTAATAAATTAGCAATATTCTATATGAAAATTGAGAAGTAGTGAAAGTAGGATATAAAACCCTAATGTGTCAATAGGGGATGTAGTAGAATTAAAGGAATGATTTCTTGTTTAAGGTTTGTCCTCTAAAATGTATCAAAACTAATCATTTTAATGGCAGTGAAATTATACGTTGACCTTGTTTTGCTTAGTCATTTGAGATTGAAGATGCTATAATTTTAAAAGGAAATCTTGCTTCCTATTTAAGCAGAATGCTTTTTCACCTTTGGATATGATTCACATTTTTTCCCCTGAAACATTAATCATGCTTCCAGGGATGTCTCTTGAGTGTTCTACTGGCTACATCTGCTACAGAGGTTAAGGCACAACTCAGTCTTCAAAGAAATTTTTCACACTTTCTATTTATCTCAGTAGTCTCATCTTGCCTTTCTCCCCCATTCCCTTCCTTCCGTTTTGTTTTAAACAAATAACCACAGATCTGACATCAGGAAAGTTTACCAGGAAAGTGTTCCTAATTACATATTTATTTATAATTAAGTGCAGATCAGGTTTCTTCAAAAATAAAGCATTAAGCCACATACATTTTAATTTCTTTAGAGGATTTGCAGATGTGTTTAGGTTTCTTTCTCGAAGAGTAAGTCTGGTCTTTTAGATTGTGGGCATTTTGTAACTATATTTCTTCTGTGTATGTCTTCAGAGGTTACTGACCCAGTAGTACTATCACTAAGGGTGATGTCTAAGGTCTTGTGTTGATTAAAACATGGAACTGTGGGCAGATGATTTTATCTTTACTTTGCTACAGTCAGAGCATCACATCCTTACTCTGAAAGGTCTCACATGAGAATTCAACAAGCTGTTAAGGGAGTAATTTGGTTGTAAATGAATCCCAGTTATAGCCAGGAGTAATAAGATAGTTCATCAAGCCTATATACAGTAAGTATAATCTCAATTTTTTAGAAATTCCAGGTTTTCACTTTGGGCAATTATGTATAATTAACACTTACACTCTGAATAACTAATTATTTCTTTTCCCTTTTTCTCTCACATGTGAAGGTTTTTGTGGGGTTCAGTTTGTAAATAAGTAATAAACCTACAAGGATATATTTAATTTCTTTCCTTCATATCAAATCTTGTTTTTCTTTGTTTCATTCTTATATTTGTGAGTATTTTATTGGTTTTCTCTGAACTTATCTATTATTCAGTGAATTTGGGCTATGATATAATGAGAATGAAGTTGTCTTGTTATTCCCATAGGCCATACAATTATAAAGATTTAATGACAAAAGATTTTGTATATGCTATGGATATATAAACTTTATTATCATGAATTGCAACAAAGGTAGTTTAATTTTATCTCACAGTGTATTTGCAGTTATTTATGTTACTTTACACTACACTCCAGCAGGAAGAAATAGAAGATGATTTCTAGTTGTTTAAAACCCAAATCCAACTAATTCTTAAAGTGAGAAACAGTTAATGCATACCTGATCTAGCAAAAGCCATAAATACTGTAGATTACATTCTCTTCAGAAAAATAGAAATTTTTGATAATTTGAAGTTTATTTTAATATAAAATGTTTGGCATTAAAGTACAATTTTAGAAAGAACAATTATAAGTTTATTTATTAGAGGATCATTGACTATATATAAAATTCTGTGTGTGTGTCTGTATGTATGTGTATGTGTAACCTAAAGTATATCCTTATAAAACCTGGCCTTCCCTGAATACTGAGGTGATATTCTTAGTCATACACAAATATACATTCAGTCAGGAGATGTGTGTGCATATGTGCATAAATAAAGCTTTAATATTTTTCTAAATGAAAATAGTATTTTAATTAATATTTAGATGAAATACAATAGATGTGAAAACATCTTTTTTTTCTTCTCAGTTTTTGTTTTTTTGCCAGTCCTGGGGCGTGGACTCAGGGCCTGAGCACTGTCCCTGGTTTCTTTTTGCTCAAGGCTAGCACTCTACCTCTCGAGCCACAGCCCTACCACTTCTGGCTTTTTTTGTATGTATGTGGTGCTGAGGAATGGAACCCAGGGCTTCATGTATATGGGGTGAGCACTTTACCACTAGGCCATATTTCCAGCCCCAAAACATCTTACTAATAATAGTACAGATAAACAATCAACTTCCTGCTCACTGGATTATTCCAATATGAGAGATATAAAAATAACCTTAAAAATGACAAGAAAAAAATATTACCCCACATACACATGAAAACAATTAAAAGCCATTACATGAATACTGGACTGGATTACCTATTGGTTGAATCACTTATCAGTACAATAAATGGGTAATTTCTTATGAAATAGAAAACGTCAAAATAGACCCAGAAAAACGTTTAAATACTTAAGTAAATAAATTTGCTCAGAAGAGGGGACTTGAGAATTTGAAGGGACCTAAGAGTTTGAAGTAACTCGTGATCAACAGTTTGAAAACTGACAAGCTAAGCCTTCTGATGAATTGACCCAACCTTAAATAGAGAAAACCATATGTGCATATACACACCCATGTTTATCTTTCATATTTCTGTTGTTTTTGGTTATTTTAATAAGAGTAAAAATGGAATAATTTATGTTTTAGACTTCTTTGAAGGGAGATTCTGTGACATAAAAAAGAGAAGGCAAAGGCCACAGACACTTTAAAATGAAAAAGAGCAAGGTAATGGTGAGTGGCAATTTAAAAAAGATGCAATGTCAAAAAAGACATTTAAAAGTAATGTGGGTTGGCATGTCTTTATTTTAAATTGTAAATGTATGTGAAACAGATGGAATAAAATGAAAATAAAGAAGGCAGAAAGGGAAGGAGAAAGAAGAAAATGAAGTATGACTGTGGCATGTTTTTCCTCCTGTGCCATATTGAGCCATGTGTGGGACACTAGTGAGGAAATAGTCCCGTCTTTCCATTGCTTTCACCTAAAAATATATTCACAAGTATTTTACTGATAACCATGGGCAGTCTAAAATAAAAGAGCATGCATATATTTATGATTAAAGTCTCATCTCAGAAGGAAATCACCCCTTCAAAACAACTCATCAAAAAACCCAGTAAAGTGCATGAAATACTTCATATCTCAACTTAGGCATTCTGTGATGAATAATGATTTGAAAATATGTTTTCCACCACATATACCAATTGTGTGTGTGTGTGTATGTGTGTGTTTGTGTTGTACGAGCTGAGATGCAACTCAGGACCCTCACAATGTCCTTGGGCTTGGGGGGCTTTTTTTTTTTTCCTCAAGGCTTGTGAGGCTCCATCACTTGAGCCATGCCTTACTTCTGGCATTTTAGTGGTTAATTGTAGATAAAAGTCTGTCGGGTTTTTTAGCCTCCTGTGCTCTCCTGTCCTGCAGGAGAGATGGGAAAACACACCCCACCCAGACAAGCCAGGAAAAGGAAAAGAGGGCTGACAGACTGCCACCCAACCCCCCTCTTGATGGAGGACACACAGACAACCTGGGAGCCAGTCAGAGCTAAGACTCATTTAATGGTGGCAATGAGCTTCTCTTTTAAAGGGGTTGGAGGGCAGCGGAAGGGGAGGGGTATGCGCACCTACATAGGGGCTGTGATTGGATGCCTGAGCTGTCCATTAGGGTGGAGCTACGAGGGACCTCCCAAAGGGGTGGCCCTCAGGACCGCCTCTGGGTTCATCACCTGCAGCCATCTTGGTGCACACTTGGTCTGAGGCTGGGAGGCGGCGCTGGTTATAGCCACCTTTCCAGTTCCAGACCCGGAAGGCAGGCGGGGCTACCAGCCACGCAGCCCCAGGGCTGGGAAAAGAGGCAGGGCCAGCTAGAACCGCCTGGTGATGATGTAAGGTGTCTGGGCGAGTGTGCCCCAAAAAAAGTCTTCAGGACTTTTCTATCCTGCTGGTTTTTTGTTTTTTTTGGCCAGTCCTGGGGCTTGGACTCAGGGCCTGAGCACTGTCCCTGGCTTCTTCCCGCTCAAGGCTAGCACTCTGCCACTTGAGCCACAGCGCTGCTTCTGGCCGTTTTCTGTATATGTGGTGCTGGGGAATCGAACCTAGGGCCTCGTGTATCCGAGGCAGGCACTCTTGCCACTAGGCTATATCCCCAGCCCCAATATCCTGCTGGTTTTGAACCATAATCTTCATATCTTAGCTTCCTGAGCAGCTAGGATTACGAACATGAACCACCATCACCCAGGAATATATCCATCAAAGTAAAATAAGAATTGGTTATCTAAAAAGTTGCTAAAACTGATTGTTTTACATACCAGACATAGATTCATTTGTTGACTTTTTATATTAATCATATGAGTTGCTGATTTTTTTTATTGTTGTTGTTGAAGAAACTGAAGCCTTGAGAAATGAAGCTACATGCTAGTGTATGATAGCACTAGATACCCAATCAGAACTAGCCTTTTTATCTTAAATTATTCCTCATTAAAATAAAGTCAAATTCTATTTTAAATATACTTCAATTTCTCTGAGAAGATAGTCTTAGGAGTTATATTTAGAATTGATTTGCAGACTGAATGAACATTTAACAAATTGAAATGTTTGTTATCTAATTTATGTGTGCCATGATTGTGTTTTATTTTCAATGTATTTTTGGCATTACAGTACATAGTGTTAAAAAATAGAGGTAGTTTATACTACTAGTGAATGTACAAAATATCAGACTGCTTATAGACATAATATAGAATTTATAATGACAAAACATTTAAAAAGTTCCTGGGGAAGGGAAAAGGAATATCAAAATTGAGAGACAAAGGACAAAAATACAAACCATTCAAAAAACAATACTTACAAAACTATTTGGTGTAAATCAACTGCATAACTCTTGGGGGGAGAGGGAATAGGGGAGGGAGTAGAGGGGGAATGAGCAAGGAGGTAAAAAGTTGAACAATAAATGTACTCACGGCCTTACATATGAATCTGTGACCCCTCTGAACCACACTTTGACAATAAAGAAAAAAGTTTAATTAAAAATTTTCTGGCTAAAATATTAAACTTAGATATCTTTTCAGCCTCATATTTATATAGGTTTCTGAATATAATAAAGTCTTCTGCATATTTTAAGTATTTTTTTCTATATTCTTTTAAATATCCCTTATTCTGTCACCGTTAAACAATAGGACATTTCACAGGTGATTTCTTGTACATCACAGGAAACTATGAACTATTACCATCACCTTTTTGCATTTAGTCTGAGTGTTTGTATACATGACATACACATCATAACACAGAGTTATAGCTGAATTGAGAAAATATGACTATTAGGAAAAGATTTCACAGTTCACAAGACAGAAGGAAAACAATTCAACATAGAATACCTGTTAAGAACAGATGTAACACTTGAGAAAATAGATTGACATGTCTGTTAGGAGTGAAAACAGAAAGACTTCAGTGACATGGAAGCCATGAACATCATTAAAACAATTTCTGAAATGCACTGCATTATGAATAGGAAAAAATATGGGTTTCCTTTGGTAACCCTGAGGAGAGGTAAGCTATTAAAGAGAAAAGAGTCAAGACTAAAGTGGAATTGAAGACAAAAAATGACCCCAAAATCTGCTCCTCTCAGGTCAGAATGTCCACGATCATTTAGAGCAGAGATGAAAATGTAAGCAAGGGTATCAAGCACCTCAAAACAGGGAGATCATAATAAATAGAAATAAACCCCTACTAATCACGAGGGCCTTAAAAACATAAACTTTTCTCCAGTTGGAATCCACTGAAATAGAAAAGAACAGTGAAGATGATGCAGAAAGGAAGGTAGATTCTGAGGGTGAGAAGATTCAGGATATCATTGCTGGGTCTAACTTAGGAGGTCTGAAGTAAATAGAAAGACACCTCTAGTAGCTCAGGATAGTCCGGAGTTTGCATCCAGCAAACTTTCTTGTACAAAGTACTAAATGTGCATAGCAGTGACTCCGGAGATGGGAGTGGCAGCCCATCACATTTTGATGTGATTCTCTAGAGACCTGGACCACAGCAACCAGATTTTACACATTTTAACCAGATTTTTTTTTCTTTTCTCTTTCAAATATCCCTCATCTGTCTACCTTTCAACAACACATCATTTCACAGATGAATTCTGGTACATCACAGGAAACAATGAATTGTTATGACTTTGCATTTGTAGAACATATTTTCTCTGAGTGTGTGTTGGTGGTATTCATAGATCCAGACTTCTAACACATGGCGATGATGAGGTCATTAATGCATATTGCTTAAACTGCTAATTTTTAAACAATCTACTACGGCAAGAAAACTTATGTGTAACAACAATAGGGAAAAGGCAACAAGAAATCTTCATGTAATGTAGTGTTACAAATTTTCTATAAAAACTTCATGATAATCTGAGTAGTATATATGATTGGGTTTTTTTTTTTAATGTCAGGTGAGATACAGAGGTGTTAGAGTTGCATATATTAGGCACTGAGTACATTTCTTGTCCAACTTGTTATCCCCTCCCTCATTTTTCTCCCACCTTCCCTACTCTCCAATTCCCCCTCCCTGAGTTGAACAGTTAGTTTACAACATATTATCTTGTTGGTATTGCTGTTGCTTTGGTTTGCCTTTTACCCTATGTCTCACCATTTTAATGTTTCCCTTCCCTTCCCTAATTCAAAGAGACCTATATAAAATACCCTGGGTACAAGAATCAAATACAGTGACAACTGGGGCTAAATCATAGGGAAGATGAACAGAAGAAGAAAGAAACAATATCAAATACTATGTTGAAAATAACAACATAGATGATAAGCTACTTGTTTCCACATTTTGGAGATCATTTATCTTAGTGTTATCTTTTAAAAAAAATTTTATTGTCAAACTGATATACAGAGCGGTTACAGTTTCATAGTTAGGCATTTGATATATTTCTGCGATCATATGTACATAGCTATTGAGCTATTGCAATCATCTACCAGGACTATCCTAGACATATACTAATTATTAACAATAAAAGAGACCATAGAGTTTACAGTTCTTTGGGTCTAGCTCACATCACTTAGTATGATTTTTTTTTCTAAGGCCCCCATTTTCTTATGAATGGGGCAATGTCATTTTTTTCTGATAGAAGCATAAAATTCCATTGCATATATATGTGTATACATGTGTCTATATGTATGCAATGGAATTTTATGGTCTAGATAGACAGATACAATTTCTTGATCCATTCATCTACTGAAGGGCATTTGGGTTGGTTCCATATTTTAGTTATGGTAAACAATGCTGCCATGAACATGGTTGTGCTGGTAGTTGTAGTATGGTCTTGTTTGTGTTTCTTTGATAAAAGGCAAAATATTTCTATGATCTGAAGAGAAAGCAGAATGTGTTTGTGTTCCTTTGGGTAAATGCCCAAAAGTGGGATTGTGGGGTCATCGAGAAGCTCTATGGTTAGCCTCTCTAGAAACATCTATACTGCTTTCCAGAGTGATTGAACAAGATTGCCCTCTCACCAACAGTAGTACACTTCCCTTTGGTCATATCCCCACCAGCAACTGTTATTAGGTTTTTTTATGATGGCCATTCTTACTGGGATGAGGTGGAATCTCTGTGCTGTTTTTATTTGCATTTCTTTTATGGCCAGTGATGTTGAGCAGTTCTTGATCTGTCTCTTGGCCATTCTCATCTCCTCTTCAGAGAAGTCTTTCTTTAAATCTTTGGCCCACTTATTAATGGGGCAGTTGTTTCTTTGAGGATTTTTTCGGGGGGGGTAACATAATTTTTTGAATTGTAAATATATTTTAGAAATGTGGCCCTTCTCTGTGTTTAGCCAGTGAAGATCATCTCCAAGTATGTGGGCTATTTATCTTGCAAGCTATGTCCTTTGCCATGCAGAAGCTCTACAGTTTGATGCAACCCCATTTGTCCAACCTTTCTTTGTTTTGTTTTGTTTCTGGGTCTTTATTAAGAAAGTTTAGACATGTGCCAAGGAATACAAGTGCTTCTTCTATTCTCTTCTGCAATGTTTTCAGGGTATCTGCTTTTACCTTGAGGTTCTTGATCCATTTGGAATTGATTCTGGCACAGCTTGATATGTAAGTGTCTAGTTGTAGCTTTTTACAGGTGTAGAACCAATTTTGCCAGCACTATTTCATGAAGAGGTTGTCGTTCTTCTATCCTATTTTTTGACTCTCTTATCAAAGATTAGGTGGCCAAAGTTCAATGCTTGGGAAATATAACTTACTCAGGAATTCAGAAAAAGTAAGAACTATGTTGATTAGCCAGTAGCCACTCAAACAGATGTTCACAGATATTCACTTCCATGTTCAGTGTTAGACATCTGATGATAACAGAAATGGGGTCTGAAACACTGATCTCTGACTCATGAGTTAAGACCTTAACAAAATTTTTGTACTGTGATTTCTATTTTACCAGATGGCATCCATCTGTGTAATTAGTTGATATAAAGTTCCAGTAAATCTCTTATACTGTCTATTCACATGTTGTATTCTTGTTGATTTGATTTATATAGTATCACAGGATAATATCAACATGTACGGGTATTAGAAAAGGTCAGTGAGAAATTACACAAGAATAGCTGAGTTTTTAATTTGACTACAACTACAAAGCTAAAAAACATGACCACCTGCTGGATGATGTAATGACAAGTAGTAGCCCCAAACTGACACTGACTCTTTTTAATATTTCTGATAGATTAATAAGATGATGTTGCTTGCTTTTACTCTATTAGTACAAAACAAATAGCAGTAAAATGATCAATATACTTGCAAGTTAAGGGACCAAAAAATTGTCTGGATATATTTTAACACCCTTAATTTGGGTCCTGTCATGTTTCATGAATTACTGAGGTCTGGATATGAGTGAATGTGTTCCCTAAAACTTCTTGTCTTGAAATGTAACACTCATTGTATGATATTGAGGTCGAAAATATATTCAAGCTATGATGATTGGAGAAAAGACCTTAAGAGGTCTTTGGAGTAGATAAGATTTTTAGAGTACATCTCCTCTGCCTGAACACTGATGACTTTATATGAAGAGGAAGAGGCTTAGAACACACACACACGTGTGTGTGTGTGTGTGTGTGTGTGTGTGTGTGTGTGTCTATTGCTCTGCAATGCCTTGCTTCAGGAAGACCACATACATGCAAGCCCTTCAATCTCAGGAACAGAGATAAAAAACTTTTTTTTTTTTTTTTTGCATAAAGTTACCTATTCTCCGGTATTTTTGTGTTGCCAAATAGACTGATGAAAGCTCATTTGGGATTGGCATGAAGGCCGGTATTGGGATCTGCCACGAAGCCAGTTGGCATCAGGCTTGGATTGAACATACAATAAGGAAATAAGGAGCAATGTGTGTAGTTTGTTGCAAAAACTTTATAATGCATACATACATTCCATTGGTGGCTCAAAGAGGTACATTCCAAGATCTACAAGCCATTGCCACTTATTTATTATAAAAATTTGTTGGCCACTGTTGGCCAAAGGCCAACAAGGAATTGAACAAAAGGACAAAGAATTGAAGTAAAGAATCATAAGTAATTGAGGTAGGTATCATGGAATGGCTTTCACCTGCTCAGACAAAGCTGTGCTTTTTTCTCAGTCATAATATATTAGTAGTATGAAACTGGTCAATATAAGTGTATTTACTCTGTGAAACTGAAAATATATATTCTTAAAAAAATCCGCTGCAGGCAGCTCTGGGTTCCCATCTGGGGCCCACTGCAGTCAGTTCAGAGTTCCCGCCTGTGGCCCTCCACCCATTGTCGCCAGCCAGGGTTTCTAGTGGGGCCACGGCAGGCAGCTCAGGGGTGCTAGCTGAAGTCCACGGCCACTGTCACCAAGCCAGGGGTCCCAGCCAGAGCTGCCATTGACAGCTCAGTGGTTTCAGCCGGGCCGCCACAGGCAGCCCAGGGGTCACAACTGGAGCCTGGCTGCCCCTGTGTCAGCAGCCCAGAGGTCCCATCTGGGTGCCACAGGCCCCACTGCCTCCAAGGTAGGAAGCTGCTGCTGCCAATGCCTTAGCAACAACAGACTGGTTCCCCAGGCTGACCACAGTCCTCGAAAAACTGAGCAACCAACTTCTACTTACAATCCTCAGAGAACCACACAATCATCACTGCCCAGGACCTCCAGGTTCCATTGAGCCCAGGTTAACCATAGGCAAGATAATAGGCATCTGCAGACAATCTGAGTGAGTCAAAGGGGTTCTTAGAGCAATTTTTCAACCCAAAAGGAAATAAGACAAGATTGTAATGGCATATAATCTAGCTACTAAATACGGGGCACAGGGTTGTTTTTTACTTCCAAAGGGAAACTTGTGGGGACACTAAATCTGCTGCTATACTTATGAAAAGAGAGGGACCTTACCTGTCTAGGATTGTGTACCTATAAGAATAGCACAACAGGAGTTTGTAGGTTTGGTTCAGGTCCTAAACAGTGCCAAAGGGGGCTAGCAGACTAGCATTCTAAATCCAAATGGGCAGAAGAAACACAAAAAGTATGGCAAGACAGGGAATCCCATCATACAGTCAAAACAAACAAGAAACAGAGCATTCAATCGAAATCCTAGAGGAGAGCCCTCAAAATGCTATACCAACTATACTGATAATGATAAATGAAAAGTTTGAGTCTTTTCAGACAACTAGAGTGTGAGGAGGTGAACAAAAGAATAATTCATGAACATGATGAATCCAACTGTAAGTTAAGAGAGAACTTCATGGCCTCGACAAACAGAATGATATACGAACTCCAACAGAAAGAAAAAGAGCCCCATGAATTGATAGCTACTCAGGTTAAAAAAATTAGAGACAGCCCCCAGAACCAAATTAATGAAGTAAGGAAGTCCATATAGAACCTAAGAGAGAATTACAGCAGTGACAATGAAGTCATCAGGAAAGATAAACCAAAAGATAGGGAGACAAGAAACCAAGTAGTAAGTTTAGGGAACAGACTGGGTGAAGTAGAAGATTGAATCTCAGGAACTGAGGACAGCCTAGACTTTATGGAAAAAGAACAAAAAAACAATTTAAAAAACAGTAAAAAAACAACAACAACAACAACAAGACATCACTTCAAGAGCTTCAAGATACAATCAGGAGGCCCAAAATATGGCTAAGAGGTATTGAAGAAAACCTAGAGAAAGAAGTTAATGGAATAGGCAACTTATTTAACAGAATATTAGCTGAGAACTTCCCAAATATCCAGAAGGATAGGCCCATCCAGATACAAGAAGCATTCAGGACCCCAAACAGACCAGACCAGAAGAGGACTTCCCAGCAACACACTGTAATCAAATAAGGACCAATAGAGGCCAAAGAAAGAATTCTTAAAGCTGCTAGGGAAAAGAGAACAATCACATATAAAGGAAAACCAATCAGAATTACCCCAGATTTCTCAGCAGAGACCATGAAATCAAGGAGACCCTGGAATGATGTTTGCCACATCCTAAAGAAAAATAACTATCAACAAAAAATTCTGTGTCCAGCTTAACTCTCATTAGTAGCTGCAGGTCAAATAAAAGTCTTCCATAGCAAGGAAACATTGAACCAATATATCTCCACCAAACCAGCACTACAGAATATCCTCAAAGATGTCCTCCACATTGAAAACCACCAAGACCACAATCCAAACAAGGAAAGCATCCATAAATAAAACTCCAGATTAGTAGAGCAAAAAGGGAAGACACAGCCCCTACAAAGATAGAGACAATGAAAGAAACAAGCAATCACCTCTAAATTCTAACTCTCAATATTAATGGGCTTAACTCTCCAATTAAATGACATAGACATTGACAAGTTGGATAACAAAAACAAGATCCATCTTTCTGCTACCTCCAAGAGATGCACCTTGCCAGTAAAAGGAAACATATTCTAAAAGTGAAAGGCTGGAATAAAATGTATCAAGCAAATGGCTCATGCAAGCAGGACGGTGTCACAATATTAATATCAGATAAAATTGACTTCAAGTTAAAAACAGTAAAAAGAGACAAAGAAGGTTACTATATACTAATAAAGGGATCTCTCCTCCAGGAGGACATAACCATCTTAAACATCTACACACCAAATACATCTTCATCAAACAAACACTACTGACTCTAAAAACCCTCATAGACCTAAGCACATTGATTGTTGGTGAATTTAACACACTCTGGAGATATCAAAAGACAAAAACTGAGCATTAAACCTCAGAACTAAACAACTGCATCTAGACTTAACTGACACCTACAGAATATTTCATCCAGCAACATGAGAATATACATTCTTCTCAGCAGCACATGGAACATTCTCTAAAATAGATCACAGGTTAAGGCACAAAGAAAATCTGCACAAATTCAGAAACATTGAAATAATTCCTTACATTCTCTCAGATCACAACAGGATAAAACTAGAGCTCAACACCAAAGGCCACCAAAGAAAACCCCACAACTCATGGAGACTCAACAATACATTGCTGAATCACCAGGGGATCATCGAGGAAATCAGAACAGAATTTCAAATGTTTATGGAACTAAACCAAGGTGAACACACAAATTACCAGCTCCTCTGGGACACATCAAAGGCAGTACTCAGAGGAAAATTTGTAGCCCTGAGGACCTACATCAACAAATTGGAGAAATTTCAATTCAACAATGTAACAAAGCACCTTAAGCTCATTGAAATCTAACAACAAGCCAAATCCCAAGCCAATAGGCAGAAGCAAATAATTAAAATGAAATCAGAATTAAATGACTTAAAATCCAAAAAAAAAAAAAACTGTAGAGAGAAGCAACAAAACAATGAGTTAGATCTTTGAAAAAATTAACAAGATAGACAGACCTCCTGCCAAAACTGACAAAAAAAAAAAAAGACAGCACACCCAACTTAACAAGATCAGAGATGAAACAGGTAACATTACCACAGAAACAACAAAGATCCAGAATATAATAAGGGGACTATTTTGCAAACCTATAAGCCAACAAATTTGAGATTCTGGAAGAAATGGACAAATTCATAACAAAAATTAATATGCCCAAACTCAACCAAGAAGATTTAAATCTACTGAACAGATCCATATTCAGTAATAAAATTGAAACTGCAATAAGAGTTCTCCCTTCCAAGAAAAGCCCAGTACAGTTGGATTCACACTGGAATTCTACAAGACCTTCAAAACAGATCTCACACCAATACTCCTCAAACTCTTCAATAAAATAGAGAGTAAAAGCTTACTACCAAACACATTCTAAGATGCTAGTATAATGATAATTCCAAAACCAAACAGGGACCCATCAAGGAAAGAGAAGTATAGACCCATTTCTCTGATGAACATCAATGCAAAGCTTCTCAAGAAAATTCTGGCCAACCAACTTCAACAAGTCATCAAAAAAAAAAAAATACACTATGATCGGACTGGATTCAGTCCAGGGATGCAAAGTTGGTTCAATATATGTAAGTCAATTAATGTAATCCACCACATCAACAGGAGCAAGGCAAAGAATCACATAGTTATATCCCTAGATTTGGAAAGGGCATTCAACAAAATCCAGCATCCATTTATGATAAAGGCCCTGGAAAACTGGGATTCCAGGGAACATTCCTGAATGTAATAAAGGGTGTCTATGATAAACCAACAATTAGCATAATACTAAATGGTGAAAGGCTAAAGCCATTCACTTTAAAATCACAAACAAGACAAAGATGTCTGCTCTCTCCTCCTTTTCAACATAATACTAGAATTCCTAGCCAGAGAAATTAGGCAAGAAGGAAACATAAAGGAGATCCAAATAGGAAAAGATTAAGTTAAACTTTCTCTCTTTGCAGATGACATGATCCTATACATAAAGAACCCCATAGACACTACTCCAAAGCTACTAGAGCTGATCCCAAACTTTGGCAAAGTAGCAGGATATAAAATAAATCCTCAAAACTCAATAGCTTTTATATATGCCAACAACCAGAAGAGCGAGGCTGAAATCAGAAAAGCAACACCTTTTGCAATAGCCTCAAATGACATGAAATACCTAGGAATAACCTTAACCAAACAAGTGAAAGACCTCTATGATGAGAACTTTAAAAACATAAAAAAGGAAATTAAGGCAGAACTCAAGAAATGGAAAAACCTCCCATGCTCCTGGATTGGGAGGATTAACACTATGAAAATGGCAACATTACCAAAAGCTATCTCCAAATTCAATGCAATACCCATCAATATTCCAACACCATTGTTCAATGAAATAGAAGAAGCAATTCAGAAGTGCATATGGAACAATAAAAACCCCAAATAGCAAAAACAAACCTAAATAGAAAGAACAGTGCAGGAGAAATATCAATACCAAACACTAAGATGTATTACAAAGCTATAGTAATAAAAACAGCTTGGTACAGCTTGGAACAGAACTGAAGACCCTAAAATGAACCCACACACCTACAGATAACTAATCTTTGACAAAGCAGCTAAAAATATGGGTTGGAACAAAGACAGACTCTTCAAGAAGTGGTGCTGCAAAAATGGGTCAATACCTGTAAAAAATTAAATCTAGACCCCTATTCATGACCCTGCACCAAAATCAACTCCAAATGGATCAATGATTTAGAAATAAAATTAGATACCCTGAAAACACTACAAGAAAGAATAGGAGAAACTCTAGGACTCCTTGGCACTGGAAGAAACTTCCTCAACAAAGACCCAGAAACCCAAAAAATCAAAGAGAGGTTGGACAAGTGGGACTGTATGAAACTGCAGTGCTTCTGCAGGTCAGAAGACAGAGCTTCCAAGATAAACAGAACGCCCACAGATTGGGAAAAGATTGTTACCGCGATACAATGGACAAAGGCCTGAACCTAAAATATACACAGAACTCAAAAAATTAAATTCCTCCAAAACCAATAATCAAATGGACTAAAGACCTAAAAAGAAACTTCTCTGAAGAGAAAATGAGAATGGCCAAGTGTCACATAAAAAGTGCTCTACATCACTGGCCATAAAAAGTAATGCAAATCAAAACAACATTGAGATTCCACCTCACTCTAGTAAGAATGTCCATTATCAGGGAATCCAATAATAACAAATGCTGGAGAGGATATGGCCAACAGGGAACCCCACTACATTGTTTGTGGGAATGTAAACTTGGTCAGCCACTCTGGAAAGCAGTGTGCAGTTTCGTAAGAAGATTAAACATAGAGCTCCCCTGTGACACAGCAGCCCCACTTTTTGGCATCTATCCAAAAGATTACAAGCGATGTCATACTAAAGCCACCAGCACAACTATGTTCATTGCAGCACAACTTGCCATTTCTAAAACATGGAACCAACCTAGATGCCCCTCAGTAAATGATTGGAGCAGGAATATGTGGTACATATACACAATCAAATTCTATGCCTCCATCAGAAGGAATGACACTGCCTCATTCATAAGGAAATGGAAGGACTTGGAAAAATCATAGTAAGTGAAGTGACCCAGACCCAAAGAAACATAAACCCTACAGTGTTCCTCATAGGGAATAGCTAGTATATGATTAAGCTAGTTATGGTAGAAGATCAAAATACCCCAACAGCTACACCCATGTGATCACATAAGATGATCCCAAGTGAAATGAAGTCCACGTTACAGAAACAAGAGTTATATCCTTTTTTTTAGTTATACTTATTTATTGTCAAAGTGATGCACAGAGAGGTTACAGTTTCATACGTTAGGTCTTGGGTATATTTCTTGTACTGTTTGTTACCTCTTTCCTCTTCCCCCCAAACCTCTCCCTCTTTCCATCTGCCCCCATGAGTTGTTCAGTTGTTTTACACCAAATGGTTTTGCAAATACTGCTTTTGGAGTCATTTGTCTTTTTATCCTTTGTCTCGATTTTGATATTCCCTTTCATTTCCCTAGTTCTGATACCAGTGTATACAGTATCCAGGGTACTCAGATGAGATACAGTGATAGCACAGGGAAAACCACAGGAAGTAGATACAAAAGGATCATCAACCAAAGAAGCTACATTCTCACATGGCATGTTGAAATAATTACAACAGTGATATAACAGTTGTTTCCATAACATGGAGTTCATTTCACTTAGCATCATCTTATGCATTCATAGGGGCATAGCTATTGGGCTCTTGTGATCCTCTGATGTGACTAGCCTAAACCTGTGCTAATTACTCCCTATGAGGAAAACCATAGAGTCCACGTTTCTTTGGGTCTGGCTCACTTCATTTTGTATAATTTTTTCCAAGTTCTTCTATTTCCTTACGAATGGGGCAATGTCATTCTTTCTTATAGAGGCATAAAATTCCATTGTGTATATGTACCACATTTTCCTGATCCATTCAGCTACTGAGGGGCATCTGGGTTGGCTCCATATTGGTGGGAATGTAAACTGGTTCAGCCACTCTGGAAAGTCGTATGGAGATTCCCCAGAAGGCTAAATATAGAGCTCCTCTATGACCCAGAAGCCCCAATTTTGGGCATCTACCCAAAAGACCACAAACAAGCACACACAGCACAACTATGTTCATCACAGCACTATTTGTTATACCACTGTTGTAATTATTTTCAACATGCCATGTGAAACTGTACCTTTTGTAGTTTTTTCCCCCTTATCTATTTGTTTTATTGTTTTGTTTCTCTTTTATTCCCTTCCTGTGGTTGTATCCCTGCTATCACTATATCTCATCCAAATACCCTGGATACTGTTTATCCAGGTATTAGAACTGGGGAAGGGAAAGAGAATATCAAAATTGAGAGACAAAGAACAAAAAGACAAACCATCCCCAAAGCAATACTTACAAAACCATTTGGTGTAAATCAACTGCCCAACTCTTGGGGGAAGAGGGAAAAGGGGAGAGCAATGGGGGAAAATGAGGGAGGAGGTTACAAGTTGAACAATAAATATACTCACTGCCTTACATATGAATCTGTAGCCCCCCTGTACCACACTTTGACAATAAAGAAGAAAAGTTTAGTCAAAAAAAATTATTGCTATTATTAAGGTGATCTACACAGGGGTTATGGTTTCATATGTTATTTCCCTTTGGGAAATGCCATCCCTTCCTCACTCACTCTCTCTCAGTTTTTCCCTCCCTGAAAAATATGCCTTCTTAAACACTACAAATTCTGGTGTTCTCTCATTCCCCAGCAGCAAGGGGATTTTAAAACACTGTGAAACCTGAGTTGCACTGGTGATATCTGTATTCCACATTGAAGAGGATTGACTATCTGAGAAGGTGTTTATCAGATTATACTGTTATTAACTTTGGGAAGAGTTCAGAGGTAGACTTGTTGATTATAATACAGGAGCCTGACAAACATAAGTAAATCTATTGGAAGATTACACATGTAACAATTCACTCACATCAGTATGCTTTTAATCTTCCTCATGTAGGGTGAAGAATTAATTCTTGAGACACCTATTATCAGAGTGCATAGGTGAAGGAATAGTGGCTAGTACCTATAGGCTGACTCTATAGAGGATTCAGAGCCTGTGCTAGTCTATTTAATCAGTCAATTTCATAGAAAATTCAGTCCTGCATTGTGTGCATGATATGGCAACAAATGAGTACAGCCATGGCAATGATGAAATGATACACAACAGAGTTAAAAGTGTGAATTTCAATAACCTTACCCAATATCTTGGTCCAATAGTAAGAACATTCCTACCCGTTAAGTCAGCTGCTATGACTCATGAGTCAAAAGCAGAAAGTAAACATCAGAGAAAAGAATGACAGAAATAGCAATTATCAAATGTGATTTTACTCACAGGGAATAAATAACTCCCAGGTTGGGAGGAAACTCATGTAAGAGGAAAGAGCCTAGGGAAACCTTGCTTCTCCCTCTGTATGTTGGAGGGGGAGGGGGAGGTCACATTTGATTAGTAGTTCCCATCATCAAAAGTTCTGGGCACTTGATATTTCCTTTAAATAATTATTTTCTACCTGGAGGGAGAGCTGATATGATGAGACTTGAAAGCCAGAAAATATTTCCAGTCAGTCTGTTGAACACAATTCTGCATCAGGATATATATTTTGAGGTATGATTTCCACATTTACTCTAAGAAATCATAATCAAACCTGGGATTAGTTTCAGTGAATCTTACCCCAGCATCAGATTGGGGATCTTAAACCATGACCCTGGTGTCTGATTGAACTATAGCTAGATAGAGAAGTATGAGTCAGAAAACACTGCATCAGTGCACTCATTCCATGCAAAGCAAAAACAAAACTAAATAAACCAATGTCTGTGGAAGAATGTATGTAAATGTCCTCAAGTGGGATTTTTTTTGGGGGGGTAAATACAGACCTGAAGGGAGATTCTAATTTCTGAATACTTCCCAGAATGCTATGTAAATGTCTTTACAACCTGAAAATCTGGAAATAAGTCCAAGTAATTTTGAATCAGTTTCAACATCCAGCCTTTCCAAGTAAATTGCTCTAAGTGTAACTAGAGTATGATTACCTTTTTCTCCCCAATCTTTTAAAGTCATTAATGTGGATGGAAAAGTTAAAGATAGTTCAAAATGCATTTTTTTTAATTCTGTAGAAGCATTCATGGAGATGACCATTCACTATCCAAATTCCACTGTTGCTAAACCATACAAGAAGATATACTAGGTTGGATGGTGTGTCTACAAGCTTTACAGAGGCTGGAGAGAGACCTTCATCATTTGTAACGGCCCCAGGGAGTAAAGTTGTCACATGCAGAATTCATTCTTTCAAAAAGTTGTAGCAATCATCTCCTAATTTACTTTTTAACTTCCTTCCTTCCTTCCTTCCTTCCTTCCTTCTCTTCTTCTTCTTCTTCTTCTTCTTCTTCTTCTTCTTCTTCTTCTTCTTCTTCTTCTTCTTCTTCTTCTTCTTCTTTCTTTCTTTCTTTCTTTCTTTCCTCACTTCCTTTCTCTTTCTTTCTTACCCTCTCTTATTCTCTCAACGTCTCTTCCTCTCCCTCCTCCTTCTTTCATACTCACCTTTTTATTACTATTATTTTTTGTAAAATTTTTGGAGCCCATGCATATCTAGGCACTAGTATCACTTAATTAGAATTTCCTTAATGAACACTAGCAGTATTCAGTAGGTAGATATTGTGGCACTATTTGCCCAGACTTGGAAAGAGTTCAGATAGTTAACTGATTATGATAAATTCCAACATCACTTTAAAAGTGCTGGCTCAACACTATCAGCAGCAGGAAGCTATCCAATACGAGAGAGAGACTCTTCCTTTTCGCATTCTGTGACTAATTCAAGAGGCAAAACAGACAGTCTAGTCATTATCTTCCAGTTCCCCCTCATCAGGGGTGGTAACTTGAGAATTCTCTGTAGAGAAACCTAACAATTTCAACATTGGAGGCTCCCCAATATATGCAGTGGAAGAAAAAACTAGGCAAGAACTCAAAATTAAAAAGACAGAGCTCCTCATTCCAAGGAATATGGGATAGAGTTGAATGGACTTAGAAAATATGAGGAGACCTCTAGGAATACACAAAGGTGTGTATTCCTCGTGTTGTTCTAAACTAAGAAGCAAAAGACATTAAGAAAACTTCGTACTTTATGGCATTTATCCGTATATGTATTTACACCGCTATTTATAGTGGTTGGGTGTGAAAAATCAAGAAAAGTAGAATTACACCAAAGTGAAAGACATATGCTGCCCTGAGTTTCCAAATCTGTTGGATTGTTTTGCTTGAGAACCTGCCCAAGGCTAGAGTTAAGTGATTTTGTTAAGCAAATATTTGTGGCTTATGAGAAAAAAAATTAAACTCAACCACCACCAATGAAAACGTCTCAGATTTTGTGAAATTTATTAATTCTTAGTAATTTGAAGATATTAATTTCCTTAAAATGCATTAAAAGCATAAAAAATAGCCACACTATTGCATGTAATAGCTGCCTTTGATTAGAGGATTCAAAATGTGTTTAACAAGGGGGTATCTGGAGAGGTGGAAGTCGTTGCTTTGTTCCTTATGTACATGGCCATCGGAGTTTCTATGCTCCCACAAGATTTTCTTTCCATCCCTTCCTGCACTCTAGCACTGCATTACAGGTCCTCTATTCATAATTCCATGACTTTGGTTGTATATGGATTGCTATTGGCAGCCCGTAATAGGCTAAGTGGTCCCTGTTAAACTAGCTGTTATTACAGCTGAGGGTTTTCCTTCCTTTCCTTTTCTTTTCCTTCCTTCCTTCCTTCCTTCCTTCCTTCCTTCCTTCCTTCCTTCCTTCCTCCCTCTCTCCCTCCTTTCCTTCCTACTTTCCTTCCTTCCTTTCTCTTTCCTTTTTCCTTCCTTCTTTCCTATCTTTCTCCTTCCTTCCTCCCTCCCTCCCTCCCTCCTTTCCCTTTCTTCTTTCTTTCTTTCTTTCTTTCTTTCTTTCTTTCTTTCTTTCTTTCTGTTTTTTAGTCTTTGTTTTAGTTCATAAGTCAGGTTATAAATGCAACATATTTTGATCAGTGTCACCACTGAGTTTTGGTAATACAGAAAATTTGATCTTCAATAAAATGAGGAGAATTGTGTTTTATTAAATTATACTAACTTTTCAGTCTGAGCTTGATGGTAAATTTTTATTTACAAATTCTTGATGTCAAAGTAGGTCACTGTAGAAAGATTATTATTTGAAATTTATGAATTGATAAGCCAATGAGTCATATAACAATATACTTATATACAAGCATTTTCAAGTAAAATGTTAAGGTTAAATGATGAACATCCAGAAATGCATCTTTAATTTGGATAGGCATTATAGCTCAGTTCCTTAGTAGAAATTATTTCCAAGACATTTTTTCATCTTTCATTGGAAAGGGGTATCAAGTCATGTGGAATGCAAGGAAAAGAAGATGTACATTTATTTTTTATTTGATTTTTATTATTTGTTTCCTTCTATTGTTTGGGGCTTGGCTTATTTCTATTTTTCACACAGTTTTAGGCTCATCATTAAAGTCTTTATTTGAGTTTTCCCAAATTCTTGTAGGTGATTAAAGCTGTAAATTTTCTTGTGAGTACTTTCTTTGCTGTATCTCAGAGGAGATGGTATTTTGTGTGTTAATTAAGGTGCTACAAGGGGTGGGCAAATACAACAGTGGTACTTACTAGATACTATGTCGAAAATAAACTGTGCATCTTATGGTTAGGGATGGAAGGGAAAAACTGGGAGAGAGTGAGGGAAGGGGAGACATGGTTCAAAAAGAATTGTACTCATTACCTGATTCATGTAACTGTAACCCTTCTGTATACCAACTCTACAATAACAACAGAAACAACAACAGAAAGATGTACATGTGACAGAAGAATTATACCCAGCAGGTGTGCTTAAATAGCTCAACATTAATTTGAATGTTGATTGGACAAACACACTATTTGAAGAATGAAAATATTCTATCAATTATGATGTTGTTAGCTAGTCTTTCTATACTCCTGAATGAAACATAATCTTGAAATTATATTTCTTCTACGATCTTAACTCAAGCAAAATCTAAAGACACAATATGATTTGATGACACTGAAAGCCTGGACCCTATATGATATCTTTGGGTTTGGATAGAACTATATCTGTAAACTAAGATAGCATTATATAGCTCAATGTACATCTTTCCATCACAAGCAATTGTTTTCAAACAAGTGATTAATGACAATCTAAAATATTCTGCAAATATATTTTACTTATTGCTAGAATAACTTCTTTTTTTTTTTGGCCAGTCCTGGGCCTTGGACTCAGGGCCTGAGCACTGTCCCTGGCTTCTTCCCGCTCAAGGCTAGCACTCTGCCACTTGAGCCACAGCGCCGCTTCTGGCCGTTTTCTGTATATGTGGTGCTGGGGAATCGAACCTAGGGCCTCGTGTATCCGAGGCAGGCACTCTTGCCACTAGGCTATATCCCCAGCCCCTAGAATAACTTCTTAATCCTTTAGGCAACAGTCTACAAGATAATTGGGAAGTAAAAGCGAAAAGTCTTACCAGTGACAAACAAGGGAAATGAAAACCATAAAAGGAAATTGCTATGTGCCATCCCCAAGCTACTGTTTCACAATATACTATGGAGAGACAGGAGCTGCTTGCTCTGCACTTTTATCTGCAGTCAGAACCTTAGAATTCAGGGAAAACTTCAACTAGGAATAGCTGTCTGGAAACTAAATGCCTGTCATTTGCTGTTGGTCAACATTCATTCTCTTTCTGTCCCACAGAGAAAGCTCCTACCCTTCTTAGTTAAATTGAAAACCCGGATACCAAAACTCAGTGTGGTTTGTATGAAAAGAGCAAATAGTCAGTTGAGGGATTATGAGAACATAAATAGTGTATGTTTCCCAATACAGTGGCATAAACAAAGTTAGTTATCTGAATGTCTCTAGGTCCTAGGAATGCTTTACAATTTAACATCCACTCATCCTAGACTATTTTTGCACCAAGTGACTGTTCTTTGCACAGAATATGCATTTTTTCAAAGAAAGATGAAAATATTTGACAGTTGTACATCAATTTCAATCTAAGCATACACATAACACTAAGTGATAAACACTATAATTAAAGCTCTTGTTTTGATATCCAATTTCTTGATAGGAAAAAAGCAGAAAGTCTGTACAGTGGGTAAAGCCAAGAGATGCAGAATCATATAGAATAGAGTTCCCATATTAGAATAATATCCTTAATGAGGATATTGTACCTAAGCAATAGACTCTTGAAGGGTATTAGCATTGTTCTTAGTTCATATAAATGCTGAAATTATTTTTAAACATCTATTCCAATCATACTATGACCAAAGTTTTTTTTTTCACTTATTTCCAGGCTCAATTCTTCTGTATTTTATATTTAAAAATAAATTTATACTTATCCAAGCATCATGTATATGCAAAATATGTCTTGTGTAAGCATTCAGTATTTTATTTGCTAAAGCTTAAAATCTATACTCATTCACTTAATTTTTTTATGAAATACTTCTTTTGACTGTACTTTATAAAATACTGAAGACCTTTTATTTTTTAACCTGTTAATAAAAGAACTGATTTCTCTCTATGAACTCCATTTTCTCATTGCAGAAGAGCAAAAAGGAAAACTTTTTGTTCTTGCTCTTTTTCTCAAGGAATAGATGCTTTTTGGAGCTTAAAACAGTGAGCAGGCATCCTATGGAGTAGAGTCAATACACTTGTGGGAGAACCAACCAAAATGTTTCCAGAGCAGCAGTAGGTCCGCAATGTTATTGTATTATCTATTAAACTCCATATTGAGTATGCTGCTCTAGGAAGAACAAGCAAAACCAAAGTTTTAATCAATTAATATTTTAACAACAGTGTTTGTATGAGAAGACTTCAAAGTAAATGCTAGAGTTCCAAGCTAAGGATCTGAAGAAATAAAGCTGGCAAAAAAAATTTTTTTTCCTTGCTATGGAAACATAGCAGTGGAAAATATCAGACATCAACTTACAGCCAATGAAATAAGTGAAGCATCTATCATAGAACAAGCCAGTGAGACTTCTTTAGAGGGAGAGTGTACAAAATGTTTCCTCATAGAAAGGAAATGACTAGTGGGGCTAGATATTCAAGTGATCAATATTAAGCAAACAAAACAACCAGAAAAATTATATATGGTGTGTGTGTGTGTGCCAAGTTATCCTGAAATTAGCTGTAATAATTACTGTCAGAATGAAAATAGAAAATATCCCTACAATTGAGTGAATGGGGTAAAACCACTGGGGGCTCATTTCTTTGTTTATTTTTAAATCATCTTAAAGTGGTACAAATGGCTTTCCATTAACCATGCCAATTTGAGTATAATGCATCTTAATATTTTTTTATCCTTTTCATCATTCTTCCTCATCTTTCCTAGTCCAACCCATTCCTTCAATTTACCTGGCTCCATTTTCATATTTGGGCATTAATTATAATGACTCTATTTTAAGATTTTGCACTGGAAATATTACCATTCTTTTATTTATTTATTTTTTTGGCCAGCATTGAGGCTTGGACTCAGGGACTGGACACTGTAAGCCTCTTTGTGCTCAAGATGAGCACTTTACCACAAAGACACTTCCTTTGAGCCACAGCACCACTTCCCACTAATCTATCTATCTCTCTATCTATCTATCTCTCTATCTATCTAGTTTAAATAGGTTTGTGGTTGATACACATTTTTATTTTTCATTAGAAAGTTTTAGTGATTGCCAATAAAGCTTTTTTTCAAGTATTAGTTTGTGTGTGAAATGCAGTTTAAATTTTTTGCATTAATAGGCTTTATATGAGTTTTAATTAAAAAAAACTGCTGATATTAATGTAAATATAGTTTTAAAAAATAACTGTAGCTAAAAGTCCTGAATATTCATTCAGTTTACCATAAAGGTAACATCTTAAAACACTGTAGTAGGATGTCTGGATTTATACCTACACTGAGTCAATTCAGGCAGCTATCAATCTGCAGTTGGTCAAAGTCCCTCCTGATGACACATTATTTGTCTGTTCTTCATAACCTTAAACTGTCAATCATTATTCGGACTTCCCTTCTTATAATTTTGTTATTTCCATAGCAATAAGTCAGCCAAGTATAGTGACTTATTTGTAAAATCTGTTACCTCAGCACACGGGAGGCTAAGGCATAAGGATAATGAGTTCAAAGTGAGTTTGGGCTACAATGCATGTTCCAGGCAAGCCCAGAACACACAGAAAGGCTTTAACTATGAAATATGCAAATGAGTAGATGAATGAATGAATTAGTAAATACATTTAATGATAAGGATATAGTTCTTTGCCTTTTCCTAGTTCTAGTGTAAAATGCTTTAAGTTTGTTTGCATCACTATATTTATTATATGTGTTGACTATTCAAAATTCAAATTTAAATTTTCCTCATCTGTCAGGGAATCAGAATATGAATATTGTGGTTGTTTTCCTTGAGTATTTGGATTTCATCTGGATTCTCCATTTTAATGGGCTCTCACTGATCTTTGTTAGCTTGACCTTTGTCAAGCTGACTAGCAGGGAGCATTCCTTAGTACTGGAAGGTCTAGCTGGAGATTAAGATTTCTTACTCATCTTCTGTTGATGCCAAAGAGGAAAACTCCTCATTATAGCTGGAAGAGAATGAAAAACCGAGCTCTCCCTGTGTCTCCATTAACTAATACCACCCTAGCTGTGAGCTACAGGAGCTTTAAATACTTGCTACTTTGGGGTGGAATTCAATGAACAGGCTTGTTACCGTATAGAAGACATATGAACGTCCTAGTGTTTTTTGGTCTTTTCTGACAGGACTCTAGTAGTTGGGGTTGGATGGAGGGGTGAAATAATAAATTACATCTTTGCTAGGGAGGTATTCTTGATTCTACTCAGCATGTGCTGGACTTTATGGATACATCACTATATGTATTTCTTTTTCCTGTGATATTTGGACAGAATAGGATATTTCTGTCCAAACTGGCTATTCTGCTTCATCTGGGTTTCTACCAAAGGATTTTGTTTGGTGTGTGTGTGTGTGTGTGTGTGTGTGCATGTATGTGCATGTATGTGTTTTCATGTGTACAGAGAAACATCTTTGTAGTCTGATCTAACATTTTAAAACTTACTGTTTCTAATATTTGATCTCCCATTTTAAGTGTGATATAAAGCAGAAAATAAATCTAGTTTCTGAATTTATCAATTGGCCGGGAGCATAAATCTAGCTTTATTTTAGAAATAAATAACCTTTATCAGTGTTATTTCTGTGGTTTATTGGCTTTTGCAGCTCAAGTTTGTAATATATGAGGCAAAAAGACAACCTAGAAACTTATCGCCATGTGATTTCTGGTCTTTTGTTTCCTTCCCTGTCTGCCTTCCCTTGTCGACCTTCTATTACCCTCTTATACACATCTACTTGAACAGTTTTACTTACAACTGTTTTGCTGGTAACTCTTTTTTTTTTGGCCAGTCCTGGGCTTTGGACTCCGCCTGAGCACTGTCCCTGGCTTCCCGCTCAAGGCTAGCACTCTGCCACCTGAACCACAGCGCTCCTTCTGGCCGTTTTCCATATATGCGGTGCTGGGGAATCGAACCGAGAGCTTCATGTGTAGGAGGCACGCACTCTTGCCACTAGTCCATATTCCCAGCTGCTGGTAACTCTTATACTTCTTTAGTGTAATACTTCTAATGGTGCATAGCAAAAAGAATAGGAAAATGGTTTTTCCCTCTTCTGGCAAACAAAAGTAAGTGTATCTTTTTTTTTCTTTTAAATATGTGTATATAATGAAACACCGTATAATTTTTATCAATATATTCCTGATGATTTTCTAATGAAGTGTTTAGGCACATTATGCATTTCATGTCTTTTGTGTTGGTATTCTTTATGTTCCTCAAAACATTCTTCAGCTTTGTTCTAGGACATAGCTGAGTTACCTGGAAATTTGTTTGAAGCTTTTAGGTCTTGCTCCTGAGATTTATTAGGTGGAGCCAGAACAAAATATATTCTATGTCATATCCTACCAAATGCCCTGTGAATTAGAGATTACTTTTTTCTTCACTCTGGCTAACGAACAGGTGATCCTCTTGCTCCTATGTGTACTTGGAGTATTGTTTCACCTCCAATCCTTTTGGGTAACTCTTTCCTGGATTTGGGTAATTTCCTCATAGACGTGTGTGACTCAGTACTTTTCTCAACACTCCAAGGAGTTTGCTATAGATCTCTGTGTTTCTCATTCTCTGTTTTCCCTTTCCTTGACTGTATTCTAACTGGATTTTTCCATGTTGGTCTCCTGATTCTCAGCTTCACTTTCTCAGCTCAGGGGACTCTTGGAATCCATCTGTACTCATGGTCTCTGTGGCATTGCCTGCAAAGTCTCAGAAGGAAGAAAGAAGGTAAATCCTGGGGTTTACCTCACATTTTGCAGCCTGTCTCTGAGAGAACTGTTCTTTGTGGCTTAATATTCAGTCTTTGCATTCATAGGTCCCTGGGTTTGGCTTTTTTTGTGGCTTAATATTGGGATAGTTAAAAATTTATGTTTTTAAGAATCAAATGTAAATGTAAAAATCAGCATTGTCTTTTACTCTGTAAACTTAAATAGTTTGTTCTATTTCTTAAGCCTTAGTTGTTTACTGTCAAAAGTGCAAGAGAACACAGGAGCATCTTTTCAGTAATGTGAGAGTAAACATTAAGGAGATGATTCAGGGAGGCAATTAGCATGTAGGAATGTTCAGTAAGTAGCACTTGTGATTAAGTATTGGCATTTCTCATGTAAAGTATAGCATTGTCTACTTTTAAATTTATCATAGTACCAAGTAGGTTTGGTAGATTTGATAGTGTCTACTGGGTGCAAGAATTGAGCTGGGGCAATTGTAGATACCTAAACCAACTGGGTTTGTTGCTCACTGAACTTCAATATACACTGCAGAAAGAGTGGTTCACAGAACAGGTGTCAGGGCTTAGAAAATCAATTCCACCTGAAGAATTTAAATAGAACCAGAACAATAAAAGTTTTGATTTGTTTGAGACATCACCTAGGCTAACTTTTATGAATTCATTGTATTTATCACACCGCATAAGGTATAGAGGATAGAAAGCACTACTTTGATGTGCAAATAATGAACAGAGTTTATTGTTCTCAATGTATCTCCTTGTCAAACCTTGTGGTTGGATGGCAAGGACTATTGTTGTTCAGGTAAGTAGTACATGATTGATCATTACAACCTTATAAAAACAAAACTCATCTTTCTTATTAAGCTCTTGGTATCCTACAGGTGAAAGTTAGTTAAGGAGAAGAAATACAGTGTCAAACAGAAAGTCTAACATTTAGGCATAACTTTTTACTTGTAATGGAGATACACAGAATTTCTTCAATAATATTGAACTGTGAAAGTTTTGTTTCACTGACATGAAGTCAAAGGTCCTTCACCTTTACTGAGTCCTGCTAATGTAGAAAAATAGTATAGCCAAAGGGCAATCCTTTCAAGTATGATTACTGCTCTGAGGTATTAGTCTTGGGGAGCTGGAGGAGATTATAGACGGGGATCAGTTCTACTTTTCTAAATGTAAACTTTGGTATAAGAAATACATCAGTCACGAAAGACAACAATAGATTTACTGCAATTTAGTACTTTCTTTTCTTAATGTTGATTTATCCTTTAGGTCATGCATATGCATTCAAGTATGCTGTTATGTACTGAGTTAATTTACAAGTATACCTAAAATGACCTAAAATTTCAGAACTTAGGTCTTTATTACTAATGAAATAAAATCAAGCCCAAAGTGTATTGTTTTGAAAATAATATTTGAATAGGATATTTAGTCTATCTTATTTTAGCCTGTGAATAATGGATTTAAATTTTTGCACTTTTTACATTTTTAATGATTATTTTTTATTAACATGATCATCATACAAACCGAAAGTGCTCACTTTGATACTTTCACAGATAACTAGTGTATGCATGGTCAAAGTTTTGTATAACTCTAACACAAACCCTTTCCACCCTATTAATGACTACTCCACACTCAGGTTGCCATTGTTTAGTTTTCACATGGGATAAAATGTGTGATATGTTTATTGCTGTGAATAGTTTTATTTTACTTCATTTGTCCTCTAGGTCCATTCATGTGACTGCACATTATAGTATATTGCTCTTCTATATGGCTGAATAAAATCTCATTGTACAAGTATCTCTCATATTGTCTTTATTCATTTACGTGTTGATGGAAATCTAAGATAATTCCATGTCTGAGTTATTATGAGAAGCCACAATAAACATGGATATGTAGGTATATTCTGCTATTCTGACTTAATTTTTTCATGTATTTATTTAGAAATGGGACCGAAAAACTCAGTTAACTACTACCCTTCAATTAGCATGGCTAATATCAAAAAATTCAAAAGCAAACAAAAACCAAAAACTAAAAAAATGTCAAATACTGCAAAGATGTGGAGAAAACAAGAGACTCACACATTTTGGGGGGGATAGGGGAATATACATTGATATCACCATTATGAAGAACAACAATATGGGAGTTCTTCAAAAAAGTGAAAAAAAATCTAAAAATTAAGTTTTGAACAATAGCCACAAAGTTTGGGTCAAAATATTCAGGTCAAAGAAAAACCTTGTCAACTTAAATTATTTTTAATATCTTTGTATTTATTTTGAGGTTGTAATTTAAGGAAATTCTATTCTTAATTTGACATATAATATTTGTACTTATTTATGACATCTAGAATTGTAATCCAATACATGTATATACAGTCTAATGGTTAATTCAGAGTAATTTTCAATCTAGTATTGTCAAATATTCTTATTTTTATGTTGTGAGAAACTGCACATTATTTTTCTCCACTTAGAAATTTGTAATTAACTGTTTCAGGTTATACTTACCCTTTGGTCTTAGGGAATTTTAGACCCACTTCTCATCTTCTAACTGTATCTACTATCTACTTTGTCTCTCTCCTCACCTCATCCCTTTATACCCCACAGTATCATCTATTCTACTTCCTTCTTCTATGAGAATAACTCTATTGGTTTCCACAAACATTTGGGAAAGTGAGGTTTCCGTTTTGTGTATAGGAAATATAATTTTTGTATGAATTAACTGAGATGCTTGTTGACTGATAGTAGATATCGGTGGAGGGAGAGGTGAAGAGAGGCACAGACAAAGGGAGGCATCAACATTGATGGAACTGTAAGATGTGGTGTCAAGTAATGGTGTTGTTTGCACTGTCAAGAAGAAACTCATTCTTTTTGCTTAATTTACATTTTTCATTACTAGGGTCTTGTGCTTGCCATCCACTCACTCCACCCCTTTTGCCTCAGATTGTTTATAGATAGGGCCGTCTTTATGTGTACTGGTCCATGCCTGATCTCACTATATCTGCTTTCCAAGTAGCTGAATTTATAGGTGTGTGTTATCATTTGCCCTGCATCGTTCTTTTGAAGAAAATTGTGGGGACAGATTACTCACTGAGAAATGTGGCACTGCCAACTGGTTTTGAGGAGGCCCTATGTAGGTGCAGCCATTAATTCTTTTTTTTTTTTTTTTGGCCAGTCCTGGGCCTTGGACTCAGGGCCTGAGCACTGTCCCTGGCTTCTTCCCGCTCAAGGCTAGCACTCTGCCACTTGAGCCACAGCGCCGCTTCTGGCCGTTTTCTGTATATGTGGTGCTGGGGAATCGAACCTAGGGCCTCGTGTATCCGAGGCAGGCACTCTTGCCACTAGGCTATATCCCCAGCCCGCCATTAATTCTTTTTGAGATCTGTAACCACTGACTGAGAAAGAGCTTGTTTTATTCACTTCTCTGTGAAAAGTGATACAGGCAGTTGTTGATATCAGTACCATGAATGGCAGATTGTGTCTCTTTGTCTCAAGAAAAAATTAAGGCAACAAGCAAATAAATCAAGAGATGAAATGAAAGGAACAGCTTTGATGGCTCCACAACTTGAAGCCTACAAGATATCCCTCAGTCCTTATTTTCCAACAATTAAGTTTTGCAAACAACATAACCAAATTGTATTCCTTAGAAATAGTTTTATCTTGATGCATCATATTATGATAACTTTTAAAACACATGTTTGCTCTGGTTTTCTATGTTGTTTCCAGCTTATTTTAGATCTAATGTTTCTCTTTTATAAATTGTGATCTGCAATGTCCCCTTCCTCATGTATTCACTTTTCTTCAGACTTCTAATTCCAATGCTGTAGTGAGCAATTTTAAACCTAGTGTATACACAAAGGGAGCAAAAGTGACAAAGGATTAAGTGAAAGCATACTGAAGCATATCATTTTCTCCTAACGGAGAATTATTTTAATAGAAATAGCTCCTATACAAGGAGTAAAAGACACTAACTTTATATTAAAAACACTAATGTTCAAAGAGAACATCAGAATTACATAAGGAATACTGAACTCCATGAAACAAAAATAAATAGAAACTTACTTATGTGTCCATCTCAGAACTGGTAAATTGAAATGCAGCTCACTCTATTTTTTTTCAGGCTTTGGATTGATTTTATTTTTTAAAGTTAGTCTGCTAATAATTTGTTCTATTTTCCTTGGCAGAAGACCTTATAGTTTAATGCTGACAAATAATGTTTTTGAATATCATGATCAGGAAAAGAGGGAGGGGCAGGGGAATACAGCCATAGTATTCAATGCACTCATATGAATTTAAGAAAATGGAGATGATGGTTTGGGTTGGGAGGGATGGGTGATGAAAGGTCACCTTCATCAAGAGGCATTGTACTCTTAAACTGATGTACTGAATCGTCTTTAACAACTTACTTAAAGATAATAAAAATATAATTAAAAATAAAACTTTTTATTCCAGTCTAGCATTGATAGTATAGATAATACTGGTTGTATCACATGGCAGAGAAATTTTTTTTACAATATTTTGTATTTTTTGCACTGAAATACCTGTGTGAGTCATATAGTCTTCTCATCTCCAATTGTGCTATCTTAAAAGTGATCACAGCAATGAAAAACTGATTTGCTTGTACAACTTATTTGGTCAATTTAAACTAAGAATTGAGACTTTTGTGTATATATAATATATACATACACAAATATATATTATATGATGTAAGTTTGTGTTGTATTGTCCAGTATCTATATCGTACTGTGAATTTTGTCCATATGTAAAAGGAATACAGCAAGTAGTTATTGTTGTCTCTTAGTAAATTTTATAGTTTCAAGGAGATAAGGTTCTATGTCTAAAAGCCTGTTTTTAATTGATGTTCATTCCCAGTCAGATTTAATATGTTAGATTTTACATCAGTGTAAAAAGTTGTACAGCTTTTCAGGTATTTAAAAATATATTAACTTTTAACTGATGCATAAAATGTAAAAGCTGTACATATTTATGGGGTAACTGGGTATTTCCATCTTTGTCCTAATTTTTATTTTAAAAAATGATTTATGTGAAATCTAGTTCCATTGTTTTTGAGAAAGACAGGAAACATTTTTCTTGCTTTAAAAGTATAAAAAAAAAGCTTAAATTGTTTCATCATGCTAATATTTGTATGAAAATTTATGGTTAAGTCCAAGGAGAATAATCATAAAGGAAGGTATGGGTTTTGTGAATTTAAAATAAAACCTATGATTACTTTGTAGTTAATTTGCCTTGTCAATAGAGGATATAAATGTCTCTCGCAAGATGCTATTTTGCAGTTCTTTATGATAAAACAAAAGATTCTGGATCAGAATAGGTATAAAATTGCACTTAATAGTTCTCTCCTACACAAGGATCCTTGTGTCAGGCTTGTACAAGTTCAAGTTGACCAGTAATTTGGGGGATTCAAATAGAATTACCATCATGTCGACTTGTTTGGTACCAGATGTCTTGTATTCAAAGAGTTCTAATTGAGAAAAAATGATAATAGAATGATTTTTAACATATGTATGTCAGAGAGGGGGAGAATTTTAGGTTAACATTTATAGAGGTAACTATTCTGATGACCAAAACCTGTGCAAAATCATGTTAGTTTTTAAGTAAGGTGATTTTGTTATGCTAAATCAACATCTTACGAATTGTTCTTGGAGACTGTAGTAAGTCATAAAGAATAGTTTCTAAATGGAGTCATTTACTTGTCAAAATGGCAAAGTCCTTCAAGCCAGCATAGAAAGACCAATGCTTCTTGGATTATTTTGTTTTCAGAGTTCAACTTCTACATCAATATAACAAATTGAACTGAATCTGTTGACAAGTTAAGAAGAATGATGGCTTTAGGGAATGTCATATTTGTTTTTGAGCCAGAATTCCACTGTGGATTTTCTCTGCCTTAGAGAGATTTAGGGACTTAGAGTAAAAACTGTAAGACCTCAAACAGACCAAATTGCTAATATAAAAACATAGGCAATACTTTGGTGTATATTGAAATTCAGAAAGCTACTGATTGGTTATTGAATTTAGTGAATAATAAAAAACTGAAAATGCTTTTTTTCCTCTATTTATTGGCAAAATATTAATTAAATTGGGTACTGTCTTTTACTTCCCTTCATAAAAATCTTAGTGACTCTTTTACCTTACTCAAACTACAATGAAATGCTTAGTAGTTAAAAAATCAATACATTTTCTGTGAAAGCTTATTAAGGGTAGTATACTGTGTTTTTTCTACATGAGCACATATACCTTTGGTAAACTGGGCCTTGCCTTAAGGGAAGCTTGATTTCCTTGGTGAATTAATCAATATCATTTCATTTCTTAAAAACTATGCTGAATTATGGCAAGGATGCATTAATTGCTGTTGGTGTTTCTTGAATGTTAATGATACTTGCTCCCATAATTGAGTTGCATGCTTACTAAAAATTAGTGTGTTCTCAAACCAGTTATATTTGCTTTAGAAATAAGATTATTACATTGTATTTTGGGCCCTGAGATTGCTCCGAAGTTCAATGATCTGCTGGAAGGATTTACTATACAATTGTATTCACAACTAAGATTTATTACAGGAAAAGCATGCAGAGAAAGTTAGCAAAGGAAATGGTGATGGAAGCAAAGTGAAGAGAAAAACAGCCACAAGCTTCCATTTCTCTCCCAGTGATTCTCCTCAAGATGCACCTTGTAAGATGCTGTCTGCCTGAATAGCTCATGTGAACCTAGGAAACAAGAGATTTTCATTGACAGATTATTATTCTACAGTTGTAGGTAAGCAGAGCTGAGCAAGCATTTATCACCAACTCAATTGCATATACCTTGGATGCAGAGAGCCATGCCTGTTATTTCAGAACTTTGTGCAGTGGGAAACATTTTAACAGGCAAGTTCTCTAACAACATCCTAAGGCCAAATTTGCCTATAGACCTGTCTGTAGGTAAACCAATGTGATATGAGGGTGTACAGGGAGAGAGAAAATAGGAAGTTTTTAAAAATAAACACCACTTGATACTTTGAAGGAACATGGTGAAGGAAATTTGATTAAAATAATTGTAGTCCTATAAGCTATGTGCTAAACTATTACTTATTCAATTCACATGTTTGTGGAAATCATTTGGACATTTTGCTATTATGAATTCATATTAAATTAGTTTTGGTACAGAGCCTCAGACTCCATATTTCTGATGAATTACAAGATTGTCTGATGATAATATTGATTCTTGAACTTTACTTTGAGAGAAACATCCTAGAGGATATTGAAAGGCAGAATAAATAATATAATTTTAAGGATTCTACCCTCAGAGTTATATAGTGATTTATTCAAGCTCCTCTTCACTATTAAAGAACTCCTTTGAGATTAGTATGCAAAGTATAATAGATGTGATTTAAGAAGACCATTATGTAGAGTTCTAATGAATAAGTCTTCATTCAAGAAAAGGTATTGACCCCACATTACAATATTCATCCATGAATGTGCAATCTCAGATTTTAATTAAATATGCTTATGACCTAAAACTTCCATTATTAATGGTTCCTCAGTTTTATAGACATTTTCACTTATTTGACTGGTTACTGGACAGTTGTACTGAATATCAAAGTGTCTGTGGACTGACATAGAAATAACATTTTATAGAGAGAATATAAAGATTTGAAGATAGAGACTTTGGTCAAAAAGGTTCATTTTATGAGGAGGTGGCATTTTTACTTTGAAAGTCTTGAAAGGTAAGAACATTTTGATAAGCAGTGGCTGGTATAATGGGAACTAACTAGACCTCTTCCTAGAGGGTAAGTATATATGGGCAATTATAGTTGAAATAAGTCCACACTGATCTGGTCCAGATAGGATCACTTTGGTAGGATATGTAAAAGTATATATAAAAACAAAATAATTGAGTCATCATCCCATACACCATCCTATACAAAACTCTCCTATGAATTTTTTAAAAAATAATTACTTATTTATTGTCAAAGTGATGTACAGAGGGTTTACATTTTCATATGTTAGGCCATGGGTACATTGCTTGTTCTGTTTGTTACCTTCTCCCTCATTCCCCCTCTGTCTTCTCCCTTTCCCTCTCCCCCAATAAGTTGTTCAGTTGGTTTACACGAAATGGTTTTGCAAAAATTTCTTTTGGAGTCATTTGTCTTTTTATCCTTTGTCTAGATTTTGATATTCCCGTTCCCTTCCCTAGTTCTAATACCAGTATATACAGTATCCAGGGTACTCAGATGAGATACAGTGATAGCGCGGGGACAACCACAGGAAGGGGATACAAGAGGATCATCAACAATAGAAGCTATGGTTTCACATGGCATGTTGAAAGTAATTACAACAGTGATATAACAGTTGTTTCCATAACATGGAGTTCATTTCACTTAGCATCATCTTATGTGTTCATAAGGGCATAGCTATTGGGCTCTTGTGATCCTCTGCTGTGACTAGCCTAAACCTGTGCTCATTATTCCTTATGAGGGAAACCATAGAGTCCATGTTTCTTTGGGTCTGGCTCACTTCACTTAGTATAATTTTTTCCAAGTCCTCCCATTTCCATATGAATGGGGTGATGTCATTCTTTCTGATAGCCACATAAAATTCCATTGTTTATATGTACCACATTTTCCTGATCCATTCATCTACTGAGGGGCATCTGGGTTGGTTCCATATTTTAGCAATGACAAATTGCGCTGCGATGAACATTGATGGGCTGGTGCCTTTAGTGTGTGTGTTCTTGTTTGTAGTCTTTTGGGTAGATGCCCAAAAGTGGGGCTGCTGGGTTATAGGGGAGCTTTATATTGAGTCTTCTGAGGAATCTCCATAGCGCTTTCCAGAGTGGCTGAACCAGTTTACATTCCCAGCAACAATGAAGTAGGGTTCCCTTTTGGCCACATCCCCTCCAACATTTGTTATTGCTAGTTTTCTTGATAATGGACATTCTTAGTGGGGTGAGGTGGAATCTCAATGTTGTTTTGATTTGCATTTCTTTTATGGCCAGTGATGTAGAGCACTTTTTCATATATCTCTTAGCCATTCTCATTTCCTCATCAGAGAACTCTCTTTTTAAGTCTTTAGCCCACTTGTTGCGGGGGGGGGGGGGGGTTCTTTGTGGCTTTGTTTTGGAGGAATTTAACTTTTTTAGTTCTGCATATATTTTAGATATGAGGCCTTTGTCTGTTGTATGGCTGGTAAAGATCTTTTCCCAATTTGTTGGGTTTCTGTTTATCTTGCAAGCTATGTACTTTGCCTTACAGAAGCTCTGCAGTTTGATGCAGTCCCATTTGTCCAACCTTTCTTTGATATGTTGCAAATCTTGTCCTGTGTTCAAGGTATCTGCTTTTATTTCGAGGTCTTTGATCCATTTGGAATTGATTTTGGTGATATATAAGGATCTAGTTTTAGTTTGTTGCAGGTGTTGAACTGGTTTGCCAGCACCATTTGTGAAAGAGGCTATCCTTCTCCCATCCTATTTTTTAGCTCCTTTATCAAAGATTAAGTAGGCATAGTTCTGCGGGTTCATTTCTGGGTCTTCAATTCTGTTCCATTGGTCTTCAGGCCTGTTCCTGTGACAATACCAAGCTGTTTTTCTTACTATAGCTTTGTAATACAGCTTGATGTTTGGTATTGTAATTCCTTCAGAACTCTTCTTTCTGCTTAGGATTGCTTTTGCTATTCAGGGTCTTTTATTTTTCCATATGAACTTCTGGATTGCTTCCTATATTTCGTTAAAAAATGGTGTTGGGATATTAATGGGTATTGCATTGAATTTGTAGATAGCATTTGGCAATATTGCCATTTTGACAATATTAATCCTCACAATCCAGGAGCATGGGAAGTTTTTCCATTTTTTGAGTTCTGCCTTAATTTTTTTTCATGTTTTTAAAGTTCTCATGATAGAGGTCTTTCACTTCTTTGGTTAAGGTTATTCCTAGGTAGTTTATGTTTTTTGAGGCTAATGCAAAAGGAGTTGCTTTCCTGATTTCAGCCTTGGTCTTCAGGTCATTGGCATGTAGAAAAGCCATTGATTTTTGGGGGTTTATTTTATTTTATTTTATTTTTTTATATTCTGCTACTTTGCCAAAGTTTTGGATTAGCTGTAGTAGATTGGGGGTAGAGTCTATGGGATTCTTTAGGTATAGGATCATATCATCTGCGAAGAGAGAAAGTTTAACTTCATCTTTTCCTATTTGGATCCCCTTTGTGTTTTCTTCTTGCCTAATTGCTCTGGCTAGGAATTCTATGTTTGAAAGTAGAGCCTGTTGATTGCTTATCAGTCACTTGGCCACTTAAAGCACACTCTTAGACATTTTTGCTTTATTTATGTTTTGCAAAGGAATTCATGTTCTTGCATGAAATCAGGTTCTTCCACAGAAATCCTCCTATGTGGCTTTCCATGTAACTGGGACAACAGATGCACACCACAATTCCTGGCTTGTTGTTTGAGGTGTGGTCTCATTTATGAGATGCTCTACGCACCTCCCATCCTGTGCCTACTAAGTAGCTAAGCACACCTAAAACAGTGTTCAAACAAGAAATTTTTTATATACTGAAATTTTCATTTCTATGTTAATTTTAGGTAAAAAATATTGAGAAAATTTATGAAATAATTCATGTTAATGAAGTTGACTTGTATCTTATTTGACAAAACTCTGGAAATTTTCTGTATGATTAGTACCTTTGTTTTTAAAAATCTTCCAATGGAACAGTAAATTTTAATTTTTATTTACATAAAATTACATTGTAGTAAATCGAAAATATTACTTGGAAAGAACATCTCTTGTTAACATATATTGATTGTACAGGGGGGTATTTGCAATATTTCCATATATGCATAGTATACCAATATAAATTCACCCTATCACACCAATCTCCTCCATATTCTTCCTGCTTTCTTAAATAATTTCAACAGGTTTTATTGTTCTGTTTTCACACATATAGAAGGCACGTGAAGCCTTGTTTTTCACATTGTTTGTTTACCTATCTTCTCCATCTCACTGCTCCTCATCTCTCATTATACATTTTCCATTCACTTAGTGTATATTGAATTGCATAAAGGTTTTTGCAACAGTGTTTTACACATGCATTTGTTGTAATTTATTCCAGTTCACACCCTCTATTTTCTTTCTACATTTGCCTTACCAGTCTATTATTCAACAGATTTCACTGAGTTTCTTTTTCTTTTTTTCTTATTTAGTGTCAAAATGATGTACAGAGAGGTTACAGTTTCATACATTAGGCCTTGGGTACACTTCTTGTACTGTTTGTTACCTCCTTCCTCATCCCCCCTTCCCCTCCCACTTCCTCTCTCCACTCATGAGTTGTTCAGTTGGTTTACACCAAATGGTGGGTTTTGCAAGTATTGCTTTTGTAGTTGTTTGTCTTTTTATCCTTTGTCTCTCGATTTTGATATTCCGTTTCACTTCCCTAATTCTAATACCAGTATATACAGTATCCAGTGTACTCAGATAAGATACAGTGATAACTCAGGGACAACCACAGGAAGGGGATACAAGAGGATCATCAACATAAAAAGCTACAGTTTCACATGGCATATTGAATGTAAGTACAACAGTGATATAACAGTTGTTTCCATAACATGGAGTTCATTTCACTTAGTGTTATCTTATGTATTCATAAGGGCATAGCTATTAGGCTCTTGTGATCCTGTGCTATGACTAGCCTAAACCTGTGCTAATTATTCCCTATGAGGGAGATCATAGAGTCCATGTTTCTTTGGGTCTTGCTAACTTCACTTAGTATAATTTTTTCCAAGTCCTTCCATTTCCAATGTCATTCACTGAGTTTCTTTATTCTTCAGACATGTACATGATATATTTGCTAGTTATATGACTATAGGCCTCCTACTTAAATATAAGCTCTGTCGATGCCTAAATGATAATGATTTATGTTTGGAATCATCTTGTCCTTGTCCTGTTTATTTTTCTCTTTACAAGCTCAGGGGTGGAAAAATTTCAAGTCTGTTGCAAGTAGAATTGGGCCCTTTTCTTAACTACGTTGGATCTATTTGCTTTCTGCAAGTCATCTATCTTGGTTCCAAATAATAGACTTCCTAAATAACAAGTGTAAAGCCCTCAAAATGAAGTGGCCTAGGTCATTAGAATATTTTGTTTGAAATATATTGGAAGTATTCTCTAGATATAACTATATCTTCTACAAAATATAGAAAGATACATAAGAATCTATCTATGTCTTTAAGTATCACTCTCATGGACCAGTGAATATGAAAGCTGTATAATTTACAATATTCTCTAACAGAATTTCTCAAAAAGTGTTCTTCAAATATTTTTTGCTTGATAATTATTTAGAATGATTGGTTATAGCTTGTTTGAATAACCGTACATACAAAATATAGTGTAAATTTAGTTTAGGATCATGTTTGATAATGGTGACAAAAAACCATATTAAATCAACTCAGGGATTTGTATTCCACTTTTCCCCCTTACTGTTCATTTTCAGCTAAGCAGTGGTAAAGCTAATAAAATTCTTTCTTTATCAAATAGCCAAGGGTCATATCCATTTTTTCCTCTGGTAATAGGGATCTAATGGTCAGAATTTGGCTCATATAGATGATTTCATTTATGAGAAAAATAGAACACATGGGTAAAAGACTTTGGATTTTGATTGATATTAAAATGCACTGAATATGAGTACCACCATATTTACCCAAAAGACAAAATACAGCATTCAATATTGGAAGAGTCTTAGGCACTACCCTCTTTTCTATTGATTTTAGGAAGATGGATTTTTTTAAAAATGACTCAAGAATTATTTTAGAAGGGATCACATGCATTATCAAACAAATATTTGATATGAAGTCTTAGAAATCATCTACATTTGTAGGCTATCGCTGCTCAACTTCCACAACTATTATGACTATCATGGATAGTTTCAAACAAGTTTATCATTAAGATATAAATATTAAAAAAATGGTCATCAGAGACTCTGGGAAACCTGTGAAATGTACCAGTATATACCAAAAACTTTTCCACAGGTAAACTTTGGATATAGAAGCAGACCCAATAGAGTAATAGAATATGTTTTAACCAGATTTCTCACATATGCCACAGGAATTCACAGATTTCCTCTTGATGAAATACTACCTTCTGTTTTCCATCAATTCAGATATCCTTGTTCTTTACTATCCAAATATTTGATGTTGTTATGTATGTTGATATCTGCTTTTGATAACCCTAAATTTCACTCAGTCCTATCCACTTATATTATATATCCTATTTGAATAATTAATTACTCTTCAAGAAAACCAGGTTGTGAATTTGATTGAGATGTATATCCACAGATGAGAAGTTGAAATAAAGAATTTGGTGAAATAAAGAATTGAACTTAATTAAAAAATACCTTTAAAATGACGTTGGTGAAGATGAGTATGAGATTCTGCAATATGGAAGAACATGTATAGAGGAAAGACAGAAATTTGTTCCCTGGAAAGAAAAAGTTGATTTGGGATTATGACAAAGTGGATAAGTTGAACAACCTGGAATGGTAAGTTGAAATTGAGAGAAAAAATTATTTTCTTTGATTACGAGAGGATGGAAAGTGTTTTTCCGACATTTCAATAATCACTGCAGGGTCCTTTCAATCTTGAAATTTTTTTTTCAAGCATTCAAAAGGTAATTTTGTGCTTAAAGCTGCCCCATTAAGGGAGCTATTATCTTACCTTCTCACTGCCCTAATCACCCATAAATTGAATTAAAAGCACTGGTTGCCAGATTTCTTTTTAGATTAATCATAATTACCCAGAAAATAGTTTTCAAAAATCACTAAGTTGCAAAAATAGTATTTGGTTTGTACAGTGTACTTTAATCCAAGCCGCATTTATCAGTCAGCTCTATCCCCCACTGACCCTTTTATGTCTCAAAACAGTCTTCACAATTAGTCTTCTTAAAGCATCAAGGCCATGGCGGCATCAATCATGCCAGTCTATTCATGACTTCATAACTATTGGTAAAGTGTAATAAAATAATTCAACACTTGTTTGAACTTTAAAGTTCTCCTCTTTCCATTTTGTTGGATGTTCTAATTAATAGTTTTTCTTTTTAGCTGTGGTCCTCCCCGAGAATAATTTTACACAAATACTCATCAAAAAACAAATGTTCTTGATGGAGATCATCTCACTGAGTGATCTAGTGTTTTCTCATTTTGTTTCTTCTCAAGAAACATTTGTTGTTATTGTTGTTTCTTCTGAAAGAGTAATTCAGGAAAACCAATACTTCAGTCACACTTTAAAAATGAACACAACACTTTCTTTCAGAAAATAAACAATCTTATAATATATTGAACAGTGTAATGTAGGGGCTGGGCCTAGTGGTAAGAGTTCTTGCCTCATATACAAGAAGCCCTGGGTTTGATTCCCCAGCACCACATATATAGAAAACGGCCAGAAGTGGCGCTGTGGCTCAAGTGGCAGAGTGCTAGCCTGAGCAAAAAGAAGCCAGGGACGGTGCTCAGGCCCTGAGTCCAAAGCCCAGATCTATAAAAGACCCCAAAACAAAACAACAAAAAAAAGTACTTGCCTCAGTGGAATGTATTTTGAAAAGTAAGCATCAGTTTTAGCCACTAATATTTTTAGTATATTGGCCTGTTTTAACATTTCAGCTCTTTTCTAATATTGAATTCCCTGTATAAATTTAGTACTTTAAAATAAGATGTATTCACCCAAGAGATTTAATTTCAACTTTGTAGTAATTCTAAAATATAGATAATATTTTCAATCCCAGATGAAGTGAAAAAACTTCAATATGGAGTAAACTTAAATTAGTTGACTTCATGACATGCAACTGTGCAGAGAGATGAGATTTTAAGTATCAGTTACTAGAATGACTAGGTTCAGCTAGGACGTAGAAGGAAGAATATTATTTTTCAAGATGTGGGGCCTAAAATTCATACCCAAGTTTATTGCTCAGAAAGCGAGGAGATTACAGGGGATTAGATTAAATTTTCTTGAAGGAAGGAAGGAAGGAAGGAAAGAAGCAAGGAAGAAAAGAAGGAAGGAAGGAAGAAAAGGAGGGAGGGAGAGAAGTAAGAAAGGAAGGGAAAATAGAGCTAGATGAAGAGGATGTAGTATGATGGGAATGAAGTGAAGAAGCAGTTGTGAGGAGTAGGTGATGTTCACCTCTGTCAAATACTGCAGATGGACTGAGAGGATGACCTCAAAGCAGCCAGGGTCATAGCACCAATGAAGGTAATGGACACAGTTACTATTAGTTGTTTCCATGGAATGGGAAAGGCTAAAGCGTGACTGGATTCAACATAGAGTAGCAGAAGTGGAATTTAGATGACAGGAACATTTTAACTGTTTTCCTAGAAGAGTAAAATGCACTACACTGGCTGAAGAAGGATAGGTACCTCATGGGAGTAATTGTTCCTTGTTTTGAGATGGGAGCTGTTTCAGAATGTCTGTCTGATGGGAACTATCTTTAACAGGAGAAGACATTTATGAGTAAGAGTGAGGATGGATAGAATGCAGAAACATGTAAAATATAGTGTAGTGATGTGTCATAGACATTCAGGTGTTTGAAGAATTGAGCTGTCCCTTTGGTCATCTTGGCTTCTTCTTGACCCAAAAACAGATGGTGGGAAACCAGCCATATGGAAAACTATAATTGAAGAAGCAGGAACAATACACCTCCCTAGAGACTATAGGAGTCACTGTCTTAAAAAGATCAGTCACACATGTGGGTGAGATTTTTCTGTAAGTCATCATTTTTTTCTTATCTTTTTGATTACTTGCCCTTCAACAGATGAGAAAACTGAAGTCCCTAAAGAAGATGGCACTTTTCTTTTTATTCCTAGAAACATTCTCTTGTGGTTTTTGTTTTCGTTTTTAAAGAGTTATGAATATTTTGAAATAGGGTGTGTGTGTGTGTGTGTGTGTGTGTGTGTGTGTGTGTGTGTGTGTTAAATGAATATTCTAAGCACCCCCAAAGGACCTTAATGTTAATCCATTCTATGTCTATATGACAGTATTCTGTAAGCCAACTACACAACTCAGGAGAGGGTGGGGAGGGACCTGGGAAGGGGGGGAAGTTGGGAGTAAAACAAAGGAGGAGGTAAAAAGTTTGATAAGACATGTACTCACTGCCTTACCTACATAACTGTAATCCCTCTGTACATTACTTTGACAGAAAGTTGCTAAAGTAAATTATTTAGTTTGTGGTTTGGGTTTAATAAGATGGCATTGTGACAGGCACTGGGAACATAATATCAATACGTATACAATAAGGGAGAAAATACAATAATTCTAGTCTGTAGTCATTAACAAATAAAGATCACCACCACTCCTGGCTAAACTGTAGCCATAATGATGGTCCTTTTTCATATTTAGGCTGATGTTTTTCCCCAATGTAAACAACTATTCTAAGATTCCTTCTCCCACACATGCAGACTTCTCCCCAGTAACCATCCTTCTAGGTTCATACATACCTCTAATATAGCTAAAATTCATTTTTAAAAGCTCTAAATAAACTATACACTCAAATACCTTTTTACTGTAGGGCTTGTTTGCTGCCTCCCTCTATTGCCCATTGCCCTCCTTTCCCTTCCCTTCTCTTCCCCTCTCCTTCACTAGGGAGGTACTCTGCCACTTGAGTTACCCTCTTTTTTCATATAAAATTATATTTATTTTTTTCTTTATTGTCAAAATGACGTACAGAGGGGTTACAGTTTCATATGTAAGGCAGTGAGTACATTTCTTTTTTTTGTTTTTTTTTAAATCCAGTCCTGGGCCTTGGACTCAGGGCCTGAGCACTGTCCCTGGCTTCTTCCCGCTCAAGGCTAGCACTCTACCACTTGAGCCACAGCGCCCCTTCTGGCCATTTTCCATATATGTGGTGCTGGGGAATAGAACCAAGAGCTTCATGTGTAGGAGGCAAGCACTTTTGCCACTAGGCCATATTCCCAGCCCCAGTGAGTACATTTCTTATCCAACTTGTTACCTCTTCCCTTATTTTTCTCCCTCCTCCCTCCTCCCCCTTTCCCTATCCTCATAAGTTGTACAGTTGTTTACACCAAATGGTTTTGTAAGTATTGCTTTTGGAATGGTTTGTCTTTTTTTATCCATTTTCTCTCAATTTTGGTATTCCCTTTCTCTTTCCTAGTTCTAGTACACGTATATACAGTATCCAGGGTACTGAGCTACCCTCGACCTTTTTCTTTCTTTTCTCTTTTAGCTGTTCTCCTTTTCTTTCTTATTCTCTTTTCCTTTTCTTCTTTCTTTTTCTCTGTATTTTTTCTTTATTGTCAAAGTGAAGAACAGAGGGGTCACAGTCTCATACATAAGACAGCGAGTACATTTAAACATAATCTCACTGCTTTCTTTTTGGGGTGGCTATCACTGTAATCCTGCCTTTGACTCATGAATAGCTGGGATTATAGGCATGTACCTGACTATCCTTTATTTTTGTTCTTAATGAATTAATAAGTCTAGAGTTTTAACTATTAGTAACCCAATTGACATTTCCTTGTTCTTGAAGGCAGAGATACCTTCTTCAAATGTCCAAATATTTATTGGAATTATAGTGAAATATTTTCATATGATCTTAGAAGTGATAAGAGACTGGTGAAATAATATTCTTTTCAAGAATAGACAACACAAGAAGTGAAATTATCTTTATTCAAACATGATGTATATTTATATCCTAATATATTTAGTTTTATTCATTTAGAACAGGGAAACTAGATGTGGTGGGTAAGTGAAAGAATATTGCCAGGGCCAAATGCTCATTAAATCAATATGTACCCAAACTGTTCTAGAATGCTCTGAAACAAGATCAGCCATCCTTTTAGATTACAATGAAAAGGATATAAAAGAGGAAGAGAAGAGAAGGGAGGAAAGGAAGGAAGGGAAGAAAAGAAAAAGTAAAGAAAACAATACCACTTGTTTTCGAAGTGTTTGCAGTAAGAAATCAATGAAAGCTTGTTGTACTTGTAGAGACTGATATTGATGGCAAAACAAGATCTCTTACTGTTCTCAGGTTTTCTCCTTTACAATGTGTATCAGGTCTGCTAAGGGAAAAAAAAGTAATGAACCCATGATGAAAAGCACTGAACACAAATTAAACTCCATAGGTTAGACAGAATGATCTTATTCAGAATGAATAAATGTTTTTGTTCTTGTTTTTTGCCAGTCCTGGGGCTTGAACTCAGGCCTGAGTAGTATTCCTGGCTTCTTTTTGCTCAAGGCTAGCACTCTCCCACTTGAGCCACAGTGCCACTTCTGGCTTTTTCTCTCTATATGGTGCTGAGGAATAAAACCCTGGGCTTCATATATGAGGCAAGCACTTTCCCACTAGGCCATATTCCCAGCCCCCAGAATGAACAAATGGCTGCATAGCAGATTGCTTATTTAGTAACTCTAGGCTTTTCCATCTGAAAATGTTTTTTTTTCCCCTGAATATCTTTGTTTTTGGTTTTGTGCAGATGTGGTGCCAAATTTGAGAAGGGTTGGTAGGGGAGAAAGAAGACAGGTTGTAGTATACCTATATATACAACAGAGGACTTGTGCTTTCATTTATAAAGAGATTACAACCTGGAGATTTACCCCAAAAAGACCTATAAAAAGGAATGGAGCTAGAGACACTACCAGGAACTGGCTCTGTGATAAAAGATGAAAAAAATGAAAGAGTAGATAATAATAATGTAACAACTGTACAACCTCCCATAGTGTGTGTATACTATGTTCAAGATATGTGCATTGTGGTTTTGTGAAACTAAGGTGTGGAAGGCACAGTGAAGGCCAAAGACTTGGTAATGAAATGTTAAAGAGTTTGCTTGGGTTAAAGAGCTTGTGGAAAAACTGGGTGACTAGGAGGAGGCTATCTAATCCTGTTTTTAACTGCTGTTTGCAACTTCAGAAGCCAGGAGAATTGTACTATCATGATCAGAGATGAAAAAGAGAAAAGCTACTACATGTGGAGTGGGTAGGAGTTGAGAAGAAAGGCCAAGGTTATTATTGTTACTGCCATAATGATGCATTTATATTTCACAGAACATTACTGCCTTCATAGTATAAATAAGATTGCTCTGAGTCTACGTTTGTACATAAAAAAGGGCAGAGATCCTTCCAAGAAAGCTTAAACAGGGCTGGAAATATGGCCTAGTGGCAAGAGTGTTTGACTTGTATACATGAAGCCCTGGGTTCAATTCCCCAGCACCACATATATAGAAAAGGCCAGAAGTGGCTCTGTGGCTCAAGTGGCAGAGTGCTAGCCTTGAGCAAAAATAAGCCAGGGACAGTGCTCAGGCCCTGAGTCCAAGGTCCAGGACTGGTAAAAAAAACAACAACAACAACAAAAAAACAAACACCTTAATATCTATTGGGGCTGGGGATATGGCCTAGTGGCAAGAATGCTTGCCTCATATACATGAAGCCCTTGGTTCAATTCCCCAGCACCACATATATGGAAAACGGCCAGAAGTGGTGCTATGGCTCAAGTGGCAGAGTGCTAAGCTTGAGCAAAAAGAAACCAGGGACATTGCTCAGGCCCTGAGTCCAAGCTCCAGGACTGGCCAAAAAAAAAAAAAAAAAAAAAAGAAAAGAAAAAAAGAAAGCTTAAACATCAAACTAAAGTTTTTCAATAAATCCCTTCATTCAAATTTATTTCTCTGAACATACATTAGTGGCTTGCCACAGCTGACATCTGTAGAAAATCATGATGAAGAAATACTTCCTCCACATTGTGATTTAGTAGTATTTGTTACTTTTCATAACACGTTGGGGAAATATGTCTTTCCACATGGCATGGTTTTACTGTTTCCTTTCTGACTATTTTTCTTTTATATTGTTTTGGTCTCTACATCAACAATTGTTCTTTACTCTCATTTCTTTCCTTTTTTAGTAAACAATATTCCTTTTCTAAAGTAGCATTTACATTTACAAAATTAATATACTATAGATATCAGAGTAGTTTTTAGGGGTAGGCTGCCTGTGAGATATTTTCAGTGGATGTTTATTTAACTGGCCAGTTCCCTATCTTTTGATTCAGTTGCTGAAGTAGACAGGGAGAATTGTGCTGATTATAGCCATAAATTTGAGTGATTAAAAAAGAGCAGGATAGAGTAAAAATAACAGAAATTGCTTGAAAAAATTTGGAACAAAGATGAGTGCAATGGTCTGCATAAAACAGTTTGAGATAAAGACTAGTATTTATCTTAGTAAAAATTCTGTAACATGACATAGCATGGTAAAAAATGTTTCTTTGGAACTTTTGTTCATAATATAGACAATCCATTAGATTTAAAATACTGCAAATAGAGTTGTGAAATCACTAACTTAGTCCTATTTGAATTTGACTGTGATATTTTTCTTAGTAACTGCAATTTCTTGAGTGCCTTTTAAGAGCCTATTGAAGGCTGGGAGTGTGGCTCTGTGATAGAGCATTTGTTTGGCATGTGTGAGGCTTTTGGATCAATCCCTGGTACTGAGAAAAATATTGAAGCTGGTATAGTACTCACACTTCCAATTGTTCACAAAGTAATGAGTGATGGGTCCTCATTTACTATCTCCCACACTTCTGTGGAGTTGTAAGTTATCCTTTGAAGTCCTCTCTCTCTCTCTCTCTCTCTCTCTCTCTCTCTCATTCTCTACCTGCTAGTACTGAGGCAGGAACTTAATGCTTGAGCATTGTCCCTTAGCTTTCCTACGCAAGGCTGGCCCCAGCTCCACTTCCTGGCTTTTTGATGGTTAGTGGATAATAACGGTTCCACAGATTTTCATTCCTAAGGTAACTTTGAACTGAGAACCTCAGATAAAACCTTCTGAATTGCTAGAATTGGAGACATGAGCCACAGGCATCAAGCTCTTATGAAGTTCTCTTATATTTTGTCTTACTTGTTGACATGTCATTCTTATAAATTGTTCTGTGTTTCCTGAGTAGTGAAAAATTTCTGACTAGTTTGTTATTGTTCACCTACTATTGATGAGAAAAAAATATTTGAAATAGTAAGGCTACATTCCCAATGTACTCGGAAGGAATTAATGAATGTGCAACATAATTGGAATTGTGCATATATAATCACAGTGGCTCTGGGTGCAGATAAAAAAAATCCTCTATATCACTAAGGCTTGAAATATGCGGTTCTGCCTCTCTTTGTACTTTATAGCTTAACAGGAAATGAAGTTTCCATTCTGAATTGCCTTGCTCTTATTTTATGATACAAAACCCTACTAAATCTTATAAAAGACTTATTTTAATTTGATTCATAACCCATATTAATGATAACATCCTACCAAAGGTACTTATTAAACTGAGATCCAGATTTCTCAGTTCAAGTATTTCTAGCTTTTATACTCAATTTTTTAGTCTTTAATAGTTTTAATGTACTTTCTAGGAGTGGGCCTTCCATCCATGAAAATTCTATTATGTGTTTTTGTGGGTCTTTAAAATAGGAAAATACTATATTTTTCAGGTGAAAATACAGAGTATAGGTTACATAAACATGTGATTAATTACTGTTAAGCATTATAATTTATTTCACTTCTTATTTGATGAATATAAATGAGTGTGCTTAGTAAATACAGTTCATGTTGATACTCAAAAGAACTATTCATGCTATCTAAACATCAATTTAGAAATTAGAATGCCTGGTACCTGCATCCACACTCTGAATATGTATATATTAAAACTTTTCTCCCATTAGTTTACTTAAAAGGGTCTCTTTTGGACTTGAAATTACCTGGAAGTGAAGTAGGGAGAGTTAGATTGACCTTTTCTATTTATTTCTTCTAGTAACTGCTTTTTTTTTCTTCTTTTATTTATTATTTTTATTTTCTAAATCACCTTGAAATAGTTGTACACAAGAGGTAGCAGATAACAAAGCGATTTTTTATTTTTATTTTTTTGCCAGTCCTGGGCCTTGAACTCAGGGCCTGAGCACTATCCCTGGCTTCTTTTTGCTCAAGGCTAGCACTCTGCCATTTGAACCACAGCGCCACTCCTGGCCGTTTTCTATATATGTGGTGCTGAGGAATGGAACCTACTGCTTCATGTATACAAAGCACACACTCTTGCCACTAGGCCATATTCCCAGCCCACAAAGCAATGTTTGAATACAATGCATTATGATCTCTATAACCCCTCCAACATTCTCACACCCCTTTGACCCACTCTTTCCCTTACTTTTATTAATTTTGCGGTATACAAAGTTAATATTTGACTGCATTCTCCCTCGAATTCCCCTTTCATTCATCTACTCCTCTCCCCTTGACCCTATTCACATGGGTATATGTACCCATTTTATGATGTTTATTTTGTTGGATGTTGTCCATTAAGGGTCATCTGGGCTGATTCCATATCTTGGCCATGGTGAACAGTCCTTCAATGAACATGGTTGTGCTGATGGCTTTACTCTAACCCTGTTTGTGTTCCATTGGATAAAAACAACTGCTATTTTGACCAGACAAGGTGGAATAAGATTTAGTCAGGGGAAGAACAAAGTAAACTTTCATTTTCTAAGCTGTTACATTGCTCCCCACCTGCATACTGTTATAAATTTTATTTATGTGCTGGGAATGTGAAATTGTGCAGCCAATATGGAAAACATATGAAGGTAACTCAGAAAATTAAGAATGGATGCAACATACAATCTTTGCAATATCATATATGCATATGTTTATCCACTGGAAGTGAAACCAATATGTTGAAAGGCATCTGTACTCCCAAGTTGATTGCTGTACTCTTTCACAACAGCCAAGATGTGGAAACAATCGAAATGTCCTGCAGTTGTTGAATGGATAGAGAATGTGTGGTGCATATATATGTTTGAATACTATTCAGTCCTTAAAGAATGAAGTCCTCTCATTTACTACAAGATGAATGGAACTGGGGAGCATCATTTTAGTTAAATAAACCAGGTGTGTAAAAATATGTCATAATGCTACTCATATTTGGAAGCTAGAATAAGAGCTTTTGATTGCTTTTATCATCATCATAAACACATTGAAGAAATAAATATGTTCAATCTGATTTAAAATGTACACAGTAAATATATGTATAGAAGCTTCATATAAGAAGACTGGTAGCTTAATACCACTAGGAAAATGTCAGTTGTCTGGTTAAGGACTAAATTTAACATTTTGAAATATTGTTTCTGCTAAATGTATACCACTTATTTTTTGTGACAGTGCTGGGGCTTAAAGTAGGTGCTATTCCTGTGTTTCTTTTCTCAAGGTTGATGCTCTACACTTGAGCTTCGCTTCATTTTTGTTTTTGTTGTTATTGTTGTTTTTGGAAGTTAATGGAAGATAAGTCTCAAAGACTTGTTGCTCTAGGTGGGTTTCAAACCATGATCCTAAGATCTCAGCTTCCTGACTAGCTAGAATTATAGGTGTGATCACCAGTGCCAGTTGCCACTTTTATAACATCATAAACCCAAATATTGGTAAGCTGTGTCATAGTCGATTAAGGAACATCTGTACCTTTTTCAATGTAACAATATTATGCCATATACTGTTTCTCTCCCCACAATTCTGAATTTCAAACTTCTATATATTGGAAGTATTTTTCATTGTGGAAAAATCTATCTTATTTCACCATGATACAGAATTTGTGCTTTCAAGAGAAATTCTAGTCTCCCAAGATTTCTAGATAATACATAAATTATAAATATTATACCTTGTTCTTCTTACGCTGTCTCTAACTCAATAATATGATTCCATTATCATAAAGTCTTCCTCATAAATTCCTTTGGTTTCACATTACCTTAAGTGCATTCGTGAACTGAATACATTAGACATTCAGGCTTAATACTAAAAAAAAAAAAAAGAGAGAGAGGTAAGCAAATAAAAATAAGCCCATGTCTCTTTTGTTTCCTCTTTCACTTTCTACCAAAAATTTAATGATTAAAGTAAAAAGCATGTTTCTATTTTATGTTTTTAATACCACTACTGGAAGTGAAGTGAAATTCAAGTTTACAAATGTTCTTTCTTCGCTTTTTTGCTCATAATCTGTCCTCTGCCACATGAGCTACTCCTCTATTTTTGAAATTGTGCTTGTTAATTGGAAGTAAAAATCATGAGCATTTGTTAGTTCTGTGATGGCTCCAAACTCAACTAAATCAGTGATTTCCTTTTTTTTTTTTTTTTTTTTTTTTTTTTTTTTTTTTTTTTTTGGTAGTGGGACATGAACCCAGGGCTTCCATGTGCTAGACAAGAAAGCTGTCACTGAGCCACACTCTTGGTACATTGTTGTTTTTACTTTTCTTGCTCATTCAGCCCTTCTTAAAGGTTGATATGTAGAAGAATTTCACTGCTGTTGCATACAGAGACTATGCATATTTGGGATTATTGTTTATATGTGATTTTCTACAAGTTAATCTTTTCCCTAGTTGTGGTATTGAGGGAAGGCTTTGACTTTAGATAATCAATGCTGCCCTTACTCCAGAAGCAGAATCACAGTTTAAGTGCCTTGAAGTCCAGCACAGTCCAAACATAATTAGTACAAATTTGAGTGATGACTTGTGTTTGCTAAGTGTATATAAGGAACTGATACATTGACTCATGATATTCCAGCACTGCACCAACCCAAAACATCATTTTCTGTAATTTCAGACTCTACAAATTATGAAAGCTGCTTAATGTGAAAGCAGGGATGGTAGAGGCAGAAGAATAATGTTTTAAGGCACTCAGGAGGCCATGTGAATGCATCTGCCTCTATTAACACTATGCTCTTACACAAATAATTTAAGTCTTCATACTTTAATTTTTGCAAATGAAGTAAATTAGAGTCACATTGATTATTCAGATTTGTATGGTATTTTGCATGAGGAGTACATTCACTAAGCTAATTTGATTCTTGTAGTACTCCTACAAGATAAATATCTCAGATAGAAATGTCCACATTTAATAGATAGCGACCCAGATCTCTGCAGAGACCACATAAGTCTCAGATTCATTCTAAAGTCTACATTTAGACTTGAAGAGTAGTTGTTTGTCCTCTGTATTCTCTCCTTCTATTACATTAGAATTTTATAGTTAAGTGGTATCACAAATTACAGTTTAGAAATTGAGTTACACAGCAATACTTACAAGACAATATGTTGTAAACCAACTGTACAACTGTGGGGGGGAGGAAATTGGGGAGGAGGGAAGACAGGAGAAAAATGAGGGAGGAGGTAACAAGTTAGATAAGAAATATACTCTCTGTACATCACTTTGACAATAAAAAATAAAATAATAAGAAATAATTCTTAGCTGTAACAAAGCATGAAGAATTAAAAGGTGATTCATAAAAAAACAAAACAATTGAGTTTCATATATTTTATTATAACATGTATTTTAATTCAAATTCTAGCCTTAATGAAATTTATATAAGCAAAAATATATAGCTACTGTGAATAGGTAATCACTAATGCCATAAATGGGAAACTTCTAAAAAATATATGCTTGACATAAAAATGTATCAATGTGATCAAATGCTGCCTTAATGCTTCTTCTTTTCTTTGATAATGAAATGAGATTAGCAAAACATAGAAAGAGGCTGAAGACATATTAGCACCAAACTGAGAACTTTCCAAATGTAATCAAAGGCTTTGAAAAGAAGACAATTTTCTCACTATGCAATTTAGTGTTATGGAAGGCCTTGCCATATGCCTTCTGAAATCACTGTGTGGGCTACTAGTGCGAATTGGTCCCATATTGTGAAGAACACTGTATTATATCTCAACCAGCCGTGATCAACTTGTAGGTTCTAGTGACTTTCAGATAATATGCATGAATGTACATTAACAGCAGGCCAAGCTATATATATATATACATAGATTTCTTTGTTTCATGATATCTAAAATCTCACATAAATATTTTCATTTTTTATGGTAAAGAAATTAAAAGCTAGATGAATTCAGAGGCTGGATAATTAGTAGATAGCTGTGCTGAGATTCTGACATTGTTATTTTAACCCAAGTATCCATAGAATCACCTCACAGATATGATTCACATCTAATAATATATTACAAGTAATAAAATTAGTATGGTCTTCCTTATGTTTTTAACCATTTCTGCATCATATAAGACTATAACTTGGTTTTATCGCTTTATGGTGTTGCATTTCCTTTGTGTGCACAGATACACAGTTATAAATTCACACAAGTATTCAAACCATACAAGGTACAGAAATGTATATATTTTTATTAACTAGACACAGCCAGTTAGCAGAAGACAGACCAAGGAACATGTTATCGGTAGTGTCTTAGTCCTAGTCATTCCTAACTTTTCAAAATTAATAAGTTCGTTTCTAATATCATATATTAGTCTCACCAATTTAAAATTTGATAATTCAAGGCTGGGGATATGGCCTAGTGGCAATAGTGCCTGCCTCATATACATGAGGCCCTGGGTTCAATTCCCCAGCACCACATATACAGAAAATGGCCAGAAGTGGCGCTGTGGCTCAAGTGGCAGAGTGCTAGCCTTGAGCAAAAAGAAGCCAGGGACAGTGCTCAGGCCCTGAGTCCAAGCCCCAGGACTGGCCAAAAAAAAAAAAAAAAAAAATTTGATAATTCAATCATACACCATACTTGTGAGATTCAGCTTTGTAATTGACTGTAGTGTTTATTTACTCTACTGATAATGGGGATGTAATATCTATTTTGTGCTACTGTGGAAAATATTCTTCTAAATGTTTTTGTGCAGGGATTTTTGGAAGATATGCATGGATTTCTTTGATGTTGTTTTGTGACAGACAGAGTTCTCATGGACTATAAGGTGAATATATGCTTCTTATGAAGAAAAATAAAACTAAATTGAAAAATCCTAGGAATAATTTTACATATGTGCCCTGGATTTCTGGGTGTTAATGTTTGTGTTCTAGGCCCAGCAGGATAAGTTAAGATTGTGCTGTCAGAGGTAATCTAGGCATAGGTAATTTCTTGGAATCTAAATTTTGATGCTACTAATTATGGGTTTTGTATGTTGGTGCAAATCATTAAGTATCATTTTGATGTGATCATTAAAGTAGAATACAAACCTATGAAACATTTAGTCAATGTTCCATTGGGCAATGACAATTTTGTTTTTTTGAGACAAGATCTCCAAACAGTATTAGCTAGTTTTGAACTTGTGAGCATCCTTCCTTAGTCTGCTGAGTGTGGAAATTAAAGGGATGTACAACTGTATATCAATTGTGATCATGGCTTTTCCATTTCTTGAAAGATCTCAGTCTGTACTCCAAATCACAACAGGTTGAATCCTAACAACCAAACAGTATGTTTCTTGTCTATTCTTATATCTAAACTTCAGAAGACTTTTCACAATATATATTCTTCTAAAATTATGGGTTTTATTTTACTTTTTTATTAATGTGACTCAGGTTTTTACTTCTTTGGGGTAGGAATTTTATATATTTTTATTATAAATGCATATGCATAAACAGTATAGATCAAATACCAAATATATATTTGCAGTGTTAAATTAATAGGTAAACCACTGAAATATTGGATTGAAAATAGTCACAGAGATAGCGGTAGAAATATGAAGTGACCTCTAAAATTCTAAAGGATTACCTTATTTATTCACAACACTTTGGATTTGCTCACCTGTATCATCATTGGCATTAATTTACTCATATGCACATTGTAATTAAATAGCTACTAAATCAAGTAAGATGGAATTACTGGTATCTAACTGCCTCTGATCTAAAAAATAATTTCACTTCATTGAACATAGTATTTATTGAACAAATTTGTAAATTAAACATTCCTATCCCAGAGTATTATCTCACTGTGCCTTTGATTTTAAAAACACACCTATGACTATTTGTGTGTATTTATTGTGTGCCACAAATAATTGACAGTTATACAAAGAGCATTTTGGAGCTTTATTGAATATTTATACTCTTTAATTTTATGGTGTTAACAAATAAAATATGGTTCATTTACGTGTGTGTGTGTGTGTGTGTGCGTGCGTGTGCACGCCCATACCAGTTCTGGGGCTCCAATTCCAGCCATGGCAACAGATCCATTTCCAGCACTTTTGTGGTCAATAGGAGTTTCATTGACTTTCCTCACCATGCTGTCTTTGAATTCTAGAATCCCAGCCTCCTGAGTAGCTAAGAGTAAAGACATGAGTTATTGGTATTTGACCTAAAATGTGATATTTAAAGAAAGGTTTAAATAAAATTTCTACAGTTAATACCATATTCACCAACTACAAGTCTTGATGTTGTTATTTGTAGGACATCACAATGAAATTAAATTTCTTCCAAATAATCTTAAGTATACTATTTGCTGGTTTTTCACTCCAGTCTATACTATTTGCAACACCTGGAGACATTTTTCTTTTCAAAATTAGGATTTATTGAAGATGACAAAAAGATTTGTTGGTAATGACTAAACCTATTAAGGAATGAGAAATAATGCATGCTTTCTATTCAGGCATAATGATGAATAACTATGCATGTATAGATTGGGTTTCTGATATCAATTTCCACTTCCTCTGACCTGGAAAGTATTTATAATCATTACCTTTGCTAAGAGGCCAGTCCCTCTCTGATTTAACTTCTGTGTACATTCTACTGTTCCTATTCTTCCTCTCAGAGCATAGACTTTTAGGTGCGATGTCTGCTTTCAAATTTCAGGTATTATTAATAATCATGTAAAATTCAATTCATCTATTTATTTTAAATTTAAAATACATTTATTAAAATGAGATACTACCTATGCTTTATATCTGTTGCATTATTTCTGTTCTCATACACATCCCAAAGAATCACATCTTATATCTTTGGAGGTCTTAAAATGTATACCTATACATAAATTATTGACAGTGGCTATGACTGATTGTATGTGTCCATAATTTAATATGTGTGCCTGTTTGTTCTTTTGCTAGCCATCCAAGTTTGTTCTTTACTGTGGTCATGGTACATGAGAAGAATGTTTCATTTGGAATTCAGAATCAAGTGCTCTGGTTCTAAATTTGGTTTTATGTTTGGAATTCCAAAATATAATCTAAGCTCAATATGAATAACAGTTTGAGAAGTATGCCAAGCCAAAGAGTTTCATAAGTGCCAAGGGATGTGCCTGGTTTGTCTTATAATAGACATATATCTGGCAGTTGGTGTTCACACAAGTCTGTTGAGTATCCTTGCAATTCTAACAGAGGAGTGGTCCAGTGATGCCATCAAATGAAGACCTGGCTGATGTGAAAAATCTTTCTAAACATTTGGCTCTGCAACTTCACTTCAAGTCAACGTGAAACTAATATTACTATCAAAACCTTTCACTATGGGACTTTCCATATGTTGTTTTCTTGGTGAGTGTGTGTGTGTGTCTATGTGTCTATGTGTGTTGTTATTGGGGTTTGAAATCAGGTTCCTGTGCTTGTAAATCAGGCAACCTACAATTTCAGTCACCTGACCTTTCTTACTCTAGTTTTCTCTCCAAGTGGTGCAAACTGTTGTGTATTTTTTTTATACTTGGGTAGTTGAGTGTCAGGGTTATTAGCCCCTTCCCCCACTCTCCTGACCTGCAGCAGAGATGGGGAAACATGCCCCGACTGGGCGAGCCAAGAAAGGAAAGGGTTGACAGACCTCCCGCACCCAGCCCTCCCTCACCTGAGGTCAATCAGATGCGTCCTGGAGCTAAGTCCAGTGCAAAGTCTTGTTTATTGAGGTAGATCCCACCCATTAAATAAGGCACAGGAGCCAATCAGGTCAAATATTGTCAGGAAGGGGAGGGGTGTATGTGTACCTATCTAGGGACCGTGAGGGGAGGCCTGAGCTTTCCATCAAGGGTGGAATGGCGGAGGGACCAATCCTAAGAGGAGGCCTAATTTTACGTCACAGCCCACAGGACCGCCTCTGGGTTCACCATCAGGTGCCATCTTAGCCACATGTGGCCCCAGAGCTGGGAAACAGGTGGGGACAGCTAAATGCCTCTTTCTGATGTAACATGCCCCAGCATGTTCCACAGTTGAGAAAGCTTCACTTCCCATTGGTGTTGCTATTTGCTAATGTATAAAAAGTCTCATTAGCTCTAATAGAGGAATCACAACATACATTGATTTATACTTATCTAGCATGCTAATCAGCATGGCCTTCAAGACTTCAATTTCATTTCAGGAGAGTTACATCACCATATTAATTACTCATTTCAGTGTTGCACTTGGTACCCACTGTTTCATTTCTGCTGCTTGTTTCTCCTGAAAGTACAAAATGCCCATGTTTTCACAGTGTCATTTAGCACTATGAAGGTAAACTCTAGTATAAAATCTGTAGCTAATTTTAATCTAATATGACCGATCTTTGTCTGTATATTTTAGTTTTTTTTTAAAATTGTAAATGTTTTTACAATGGTAATGTACAGAGGCATACAGTTACCTAAGTAAGGTAAAAAGTACATTTGTTTCTGGACAATGTCATTCCTTCTTTGCTCTCTCCCAGATTTCCTCTCCCATCTCCCATCCACAATGTATATAATTCATTTTCAACATACTGTTCACTGAGTACCATTGCTGAACTATTTTATCCTCTGTCCCTTCATTTCTGTGCCTCCCTGTATACTTCCAAAGACATATAAACAAACAGAACAAAAAGAAAAGAAAACATGTTATTTTCATTTCCTGGAGTTTTTATTGATAAATATTATTTTGTATGAAAATATGCACATAAGCCTTCTGCCTTTCTAACACATGCAGTTGCAAATCTTGTTTTTTTTTAGCTTAAAATGTACAAATATCCATACAAGTTTAAAAATGAGAACAAGCTTCAACAAGTAGTACAAACATTAAAGTAGACTCTACAAAGATGAGGTTTAAGAAATATTTGCAAGTGATACTCTTAAACAAAGATAAACAACTTAGAACATATTTATTTCCATTTTTTCCTTGTTCTGACTGAGTATTTTAAATTAATCCAATAATAGTTGTTTAACTCCAAGAGTAGAAATAGAAATATATTTAGGAAAATTCTTTTCTGAATTTTATGAATGGCCTATAACTATTTTCCTTGTTTCAACTCAAAGAGTATCATATACATAAAGAAAAAAACTGTTTGAAAACATAATAAAGCCAACTGGAATATTAGTATAGAGATTAACATGATTTGGAATTTTGCTGTTAGTTTATCACCATGCTCTCCAAAAAGCATAATATAAAAATATATAATATACATGCATAAGAATTTGATCACAAATAATAGTGCTCACTAAGTATTAAATGCTCTCAAAATATTAAGGGAGAGAAGAAACAATAAGAATATTAAAGGTCAGAAAAAAACAATAAGAAACAATTAAAACTCATGTTAGTGGTCTTTGTAATTAACTTTTAGTCTTACATACATATAAATGGCTTTTACATGCACAACACATTTAAAAATCTTTTTTTTAATTAAATTTTTTTGTGAAACTGAGGTACAGAGAGGTTACATTTTCATACATTAGGTATTGGATACATTTCTTGTACTATTTGTTACCAAGCAGCTATTTTCCTTTGAAAGGGCATTCTTACTACATAGAAGCATTTCATCTTGATGGAATATTGAGAAATTACTGTATGGTAGTGCTTACATGTGCAAAGTATAATGCATTTAAACATATTTATATGCTTGTGGAAGTAGTTCTTTTAATAGAAAGTAAATGACAAATTCATTGAACTTAGTTGTTTTGGAAAAAGAGATTCTGTATATTTTATCTCTGGATACCAGCAAAATAGATTAGTTTTATTTCAGAGCTTATACAGCAAATAAACACAAAATGTAAATTCAGGTTTATTGTAATTTCCTAACCAGCCTGCACTTTCATCAAAATAACTTTAAATATTTAGGAATCATAACAAGTACTTGGCACTGACTTGTTCTTGTGATTTAAAGCACACTTTTATACAAACAACATATCCAATGTTTTTATATGATGATTACTTGCATAGCAATCATATGGTTGGGTATAGTTTATCAAGTAAGCAAATGTCAGCACTGACAACCTGTGAAGTACCTCAATGGATTTAAGAAGATATATAGGAAACATACACCTCTAAAACATGTTAAACAATAAAATATATTTAAGTAACTTATATATGTGTATTAAGTTTATATACATAGGAATGTGCATACACACGATGACACAAATACACCTATGTTTATTTGTGTCTGACATTATAAAAAATCAAAGCTGATGTGTCACTGGAAAACTGGAATTTTGAATGGCAAATCTGATGGCCTTTGATTTTTTTTTTTTCAAATACTGTATTTACCTGTAGATTTACATACACATTCTAGTTACCACAAATGAAGGAAACCACGCAACCTATGTTTTTTTGGGTCTGGCTTATTTTGCTTAATAATAATAATGATATATATATATAATTTTTCCTATGTCTTTCCATTTGTGACACTCACTAGACACTATATTGAAAGTGAACTATACAGCTTGTATTGGGGATGAGAGGGGAGAAAACGGGGACAGAGAGAAGGGGTGACATTGTTCAAAAGAAATGTACAATTTATCTGACTTATGTAATTCCTCTGTACATCAACTTTATAATAAAAATGAATAAATTAAAAAATGTAATACTGACATAGAAATTTGGATTCCCTTTTCAAGAAGATTGTACCCTTCTTGATCTTAATTTAATTGTTTAATTCATTACTTCTGCTTCCGTGTATTTTATAGCATATGTTTGTACAGAGGATTTTAAGGTAAAAAGGGGTCAAAGATTGTTTTCTATAGGAGGTAGCTGCTGTTAGAGAGAGCCTTACTCAAAGGCCATGTCATGACCAAAGGGCAGATTATGAACTAAAATTGACCTTGAATCATATGTCCTTTCCATGTTGGCTGCTTTGGTCTTGTTTGAAGGCAGCTCATCTGGTGGGTGGAAGCAAATCTTTCAGACACTCTGCTGGGGGAAAAATGACATATAATTTCTTATTCTTCATAGTTTGGAGAAAAACAAAATGAATGAAATATAGGTAACTTTAAAAGTGCATCTTATAAGGCTGGTAGCAAATCAATCTGTAGTATTTATTTTAAGTAAGCTGGTGACATTTAGACAAGTGAGGATTCCAACAGTTTTCAGTAGGTGGTCAGTTTGACATTTCTGTATAAAGTCTCACTGGGCTAATAAAACCTGTAGATTCCTGCTGGGTCCATTTCCATTTTATTTTTTCAGTTCATTTCAAGTTACAATTTAGTAAATCACAGTATACAGTCAAGTGCTAACGCAAACTGTTTATATAGACTAAAATATTTTAAACCTGGATTTTTTTTGAATAACAGATGGGAGAGGTCTTAGTAATTTTACAGGAACTCTATAGCCTTTAAAGAAATCATTTGTCAATATTGAAGCATTCAGTTTATGTCCAATAAAACAAATTATAGTTTTAAATAAGCCTCCCAATTATTATCAAAACAGATTCATGTGGCTTGGCAACCAGAAAATAACATGGACATCTGTTACTGGGAAAATAAACAAAATAAATTGAATCATGAGTGTTGCTATAATTTGGTAATTAATGGATATGTTATGCTATTAATTTGTATTATATAACATCAGCTAGAACTTTATCGTAATGTGCCCTCTTTAAAACATGTCATCTGACATGGGGATCTGTTTCAAAAATTCTCCAAAGTACTCAAACTCCAAAGCATAAACACACCAATCTACTGAGTACTAGATGCAATGATACATATTTCTGTGACAATATTGCAATCCAGTTAGCTCCTTCAATATTTTTATTCCATTTTAATTTTTAATTCAATTTAAGTCCCTTGATTTTCTTCCTACCTCCAAGGAAGTATTTTCCAACCATAAGTATGACTTGCATCTATCTTAGCCCTTTATTACTTGTCTCACCTAAAATATTTTTATACTCTTTGTCATATTTTGAAATAAAAAATGACTGGGAATAGATCTCAACACTTTGCTGGAACTGTGATGAATCAAACACGTTTCCAGTTTTAGAGACTTCTGGATGGAGCCTGCTCTTTTCTTCCAACTTTGTGTCTCTAGCTTATTCTTTTCAAGGAACACATGAGTATGTTAGGACGCTAAAGAAGAGATCCTCAGTGAAGGATGTGAAGAGTCTGCAGCCTCCTGAAGGTTGGGAAGTATTTTGCAAGTCCTGTATAGACATCTTCACCTCATTGGCCTGCATAAAGAAATATGGACTACTTAAGTAAAGACTTCTCTCCATCATCATTTTCTTTCAAATGGGTGTTATTTATTATCGTTTCTATTCCCTTACAAGGATGGTTTTGTTAGGTTTTATCAGTCTTATTATCCTTGTTCCCAGAATGGACATGATCGTGAATATTGTAAAAGATTGTCATTTACCAAACTCTCGATTTCTTTTTATGAATAAACTGAAAGCAGTTTTTTTTTTTTTTTTTTTTTTTTTGGCCAGTCCTGGGGCTTGGGGACTCAGGACCTGAGCACTGTCCCTGGCTTCTTTTTGCTCAAGGCTAGCACTCTGCCACTTGAGCCACAGCGCCCCTTCTGGCCATTTTCTATATATGTGGTGCTGGGGAATCGAACCCAAGGCCTCATGTATATGAGGCAGGCACTCTTGCCACTAGGCCATATCCCCAGCCCCTGAAAGCAGTTTTTCTTCATACCTTTGACTTTGGGGTTTTGGAATGTTTGT